>NC_058418.1:36556425-36672569 GCF_002201575.2 Neomonachus schauinslandi | reverse complement strand
ATCTATCTATCTATCTATCTATCTATCTATCTATCTATCTATCTATCTATCAGTACTGGCCGCAGTGCTTTCCAGTCATTTTTGGCAGAAATACTAGAATCATTCCTATGAGAGTCAAGGGAAAGGTTTTAGTGAATTTCATTGGCTATCTTTGGGTCACATGCCCATATCTGCACCAATCATTGTGGTTAGGAGGTTGCAGTGCTCTGATTGGCTAGGAGTGAATTACATGTTCTACTCCCAGCAGTAGGCTGGGTCCCATCCCAGAATGCAGGATTGGGAGTTGGCCAGGATGAAGGTGGGAGTGGGTGCAAATCTATCTTCCTAGCAAAACTGGGGGCCTTTGGTGGCTTAAAATTCAATTTCTGGAAAATTACTCAGAATTTGGTGTGTAGACCATCATACTTATGATAAAACAATATTCCTGATGTGAAATGAAAACAACTGCCTAGTCACCAAAAACTATCTGTCCTATCAACAGGTTATGTAATGTAATGCAAATTAATATAATCTTAGGCATTTTACTTGTTTTTGGAAGGCAGTGGTGCTCCTAGAAAAGCTGCAACAGAAGAAATGAAAACAAGAGTATTCCAAGATTTTTGTGTGTAAACACTGGCGCTGAAAAGAAAAAAAAAAAAAAAAAAACTTTTGAGTTCACTACATTCTCCATAACAACTAAGAAAATTATTCCTAAACATCTTTATCTCTGGTCTGCTCTTCAGTGAACACTCATCGGGCAGTTTTGTTTTAGAAAAAGGACGTGGCTCCCAGTATTACTCAGATGGGTAAAAAAAATTTTTGACAAGACTCCTAGGATGAAAATCTATATTGAAATGTTATAAATGCATAATTCCTATGGCACTGGCCAAGCAACTCTCAGTCATTGACATTAGTTACTACAACAAATAAACTATAAGCAGGATTCCTGTAAAGAAGTGTGGCTGGAGGGGCGCCTGAGTGGCTCAGTTGGTTGAACACCTGGCTCTTGCTTTCGGCTGAGGTCATGATCTCCTGGGTAGTGGGATAGAGCCCCAGGCAGGGCTTCATGCTCACGGGGGAGTCTGCTTGAAGATTCTTTTCCTCTGCCCTTCCCCCAACTCATGTGCTCCCTCCTCTCTCTCAAACAAATAAATAAATCTTCAGAAAAAAAGAGAAGTGGCTTTGTGTTGGAAGATAGGGGTTCAAATCCCAGATTAACCCTAGGCAAATAACTAAAAGTAAGCATCCTGGGGCACCTGGGTGGCTCCGTCAGTTAAGCCTCGGATTCTTGATTTTGGCTCAGGTCATGATCTCAGGGTGGTGAGATTGAGTGTCAGACTCCATGCTGAGATGCTCTCTCCCCCTCTGCCCCTCCCCTTGCTCATGTGTTCTCTCTCTCTCTAAATAAATGAATAAAATCTTTAAAAAAAATTTTTTTTAAATAGTATTTATTTATTTGAAAGAGAGACAGCAAGAGCGAGAGATGGAACACGCAGGGGGAGTGGGAGAGGGGGAAGCAAACTCCCAGCTGAGCAGGGAGCCCAATGCGAGGTTCGATCCCAGGACCCTGGGACCACGACCTGAGCCAAAGGCAGATGCTTAATGACTGAGCCACCCAGGTGCCCTAAAAATTTTTTAAAAATTAAAGTAAGCATCCCGATTTTAATGAAAGTTGCCCCTTAGATGATTATTGGAGGATTAAGCACATGTTTTTGTGTAGAGGTTATAGAACCTGATATGAATTAGGTGTGCATTACATAGAGATACAGGTATAGATGTAGATGGGCGTCAGAGCTAAAAAGTAAGCCTCAGACTAAAAAGAATTATTTAGTTGCTTTATTTATATTGGGTTTTATGGTCCACAAATTATCTTTTTCATGCATTATCTCATATCCCTCTTGCAAAAGTCTTGTGAATGAGTCATGACAAATACCGTTAACCTCATTTTACAAATGAGGAAACTGAAGCTTTCCGAGTTCAAGTGTTTTGCTGCATTCTACTACAGCTAGTATGTAGTAGGGCCAGGTTTAAACTAAAATCTGAATAACTTTGGGGCGCCTGGGTGGCTCAGTTGGTTAGGCGACTGCCTTCGGCTCAGGTCATGATCCTGGAGTCCCTGGATCGAGTCCCGCATCGGGCTCCCTGCTCGGTGGGGAGTCTGCTTCTCCCTCTCCCACTCCCCGTTTGTGTTCCCTCTCTCGCTGTGTCTTTCTCTGTCAAATAAATAAATAAAATCTTTAAAAAATAAAAAAAAATAAAATCTGAATAACTTTGAAGATCAGGAGTGTGTGGACCTAGGCTGTAGATATTTTAATTAAAGAAAATCCTTCTAGGGGCGCCTGGGTGGCTCAGTCGTTAAGCGTCTGCCTTCGGCTCAGGTCGTGATCCCAGCGTCCTGGGATCGAGCCCCGCATCCGGCTCCCTGCTTGGCGGGAAGCCTGCTTCTCCCTCTCCTGCTCCCCCTGCTTGTGTTCCCTCTCTCGCTGTGTCTCTCTCTGTCAAATAAATAAATAAAATCTTAAAAAAAAAAAAAGAAAGAAAATCCTTCTAATTTTTAATATATGCATTGCTTTTTCTTTGATGCCAAAGGGAAATAAGTTTAGGAAGAGCCCAACAATGCACTTTGTACCTTCCTTTTCTACTTAGCACCTGAGCAAAGCACACGCTTTAACCCTATGCCATCAATAGCCTCAGGAATATATTGATCTATTGATAATAGATTTTTTTCCTAATTCCTGAGGGTCAATTTATCACCATGACTGAGAATATTAAATGTGCTATCCTCTACAGATAAAATGGGCCCTCCAGATGATCAAAGTGGAGCACACAGGAGGAAGGCCACACTCTTAGTCACCTTTTTTGACACAGTGTGGGGATCAGTATCTCAGAGTACTTGCTGCCATGCATGGCTTCGCTTCATCTGCACCAAAGCACTTATTTTCTTTCTTTATGCTCAGTTTAGTGCTTAGTTCAACTAGCCTTCTTCTTTCTTTTCTTTTTTTTTCCCTGAGCAATAGGCTTCAGTGGGTTTGCTCAGAAGCATACTTAGAACACTTTCTCAGTAACCAGAAGAAAAAGAAATATTCAGAGCAGGTGACAGATTTCTCCAAATTGCACGTGTCATCTGGCTGTGACCTTACTCTTTATAGTCAGGTTTGGTCACAGGTTTCGGACGCTACCTTGGGCAAATTTCAGAGAGGCAGCTCAGTGTTTCTGTTCCCTGGTTTTGCCGTGCTCCGTGGCAACACACCTCCTCAGCTGTTCCATTTCAAATGAGTTTTAACTGAAGTCCTTTTTCTATATGCAGACAATGGAAGAGCAGATGGCACTTTTTCCAGCATATCTTAGCCAAGATTCCATGCTGGAAACATAGGCAGTTCTTGCTCAATAGCAACCCCCCCCCAAAAAAATGGTACAGTTCATCTCACTTGATTTCATGTCAACAATGTTTTTCTGACTTGGAAAATCCTTATAGCAACGGTTTTGTTCTTAGTTTCTGATAATACTGGCCATTGAGTTCTGACTTTGCACCAGGTTTTTTTTACTTTCATTATGTCCAATGTTAGTATAGATCTGCTAAGTAGACATTTACTATCTCCATTTTTTTTTACAGATTTTTAGTTATTTATTTTAGAGAGAGAGAGAGAGAGAGAGTGTGTGTGTGTGTGTGAGGTGGGGGAGGAGTGGGTGAGGGAGCTGAGGGTGAGGGTGAGGGTGAGGGAGGAGGGGAAGAATCTCTGCAGACTCTGCACTGAGCATGAGCCTCGGGACTCCATCTCGGGACACTGAGATCATGACCTGAGCTGAGACCAAGAGCCGATACCAAGAGTTGGACGTTTAACTGACTGAGCCATCCAGGTGCCCCTTACTATCTCCATTTTATTTCTCTCTTGACCTCATTCATTAGCTTGAAAGAGGAAGAATAAAACAATGCCAAAAAAGCCTAGATTCTAATCGATGCTCTTAATGATGACATGAACTCAGGTGAATAATCATTTTATCTTAAAATCTGCACCATGGGTGTAAGACAAGAATTAGGAAGAGCCAACACATCAAACTAATACTATAGCTTACCCTTCTTTTACCCATAGCAGACACTGTGAATCACAGATGGCTCTCTATCTCTCTCAGTTGTACTTAAAGAGGTACAGCTCTTTAGGCCGGCATTCTTACTTTATAGACCTTAGAGAGCTACATATAACATACATATATTCTAGGGGCGCCTGGGTGGCTCAGTTGTTAAGTGTCTGCCTTTGGCTCAGGTCATGATCCCAGGGTCCTGGGATCGAGCCCCACATCAGGCTCCCTGCTCAGCACAAAGCCTGCTTCTCCCTCTCCCACTCCCCCTGCCTGTGTTCCTGCTCTAGCTGTCTCTCTCTCTGTCAAATAAATAAATTTTTAAAAAATCTTTAAAAAAAATATATACATACATTCTAGTACTTAGCTATCTTAAACATCTCGTCCAGATCTCACATTTTACGTTTCAAAGCGTGTCTGCCCCCGGATTTTTTTTTTTTTTACCAATTTAAATCTGTTATTATGTATATAGCTAATTGTATCAAATATCTTTCTGGTGTCAATCACTGTGATCAGTATTTAAAATGCAAAAGTCAATAAAATAGTTTCTTGCCTCAAGTGCATATCCAGTTACAGCTTTCATTGGTTTAAACCACTTATTTTCTTTAGGATAGTAGCATGTTTAAATATACTTTTTAGTTAAATTTCTGTGAGGAGCAAAGTCATTGATTATCTGAATGTTAAAGCATGGATTTACTCATTGGGAGGTTTTCATGAAGATTGGCATAGCAGACAGATCTGCTGTCCCAGCAGATATTCCTGTCCTCACCTCTGATTTTAGCCATGACTGAGGTGGACACTTACGTACTTGCTACTGCTTTTCCGCTGCTCATAGTGTTTCCTCTCAAGTACTATGATTGCATATCTCCATTTCCTGCCCCGAGTCTTACCTGATAACAGCAGATCCTTGCAGGATTCTGAAAGTGTCCATCTGTCACTCTGTCCTCAATCCTACCACCAAACTTGGTCAATTTATAATAGAACTACATAGAATCCTGGCTCAAAATAGTCATAACAATTGAATGAAAAAGACTAAATTAGTTCAACCTCTTGTCTCTTTGTTTGGCTTAAACTCAGAAGTTCTCAGGGTACCCAGAATCTCAGGAAGTAAGTCCCAAAACTGAAACTCAGTCCATGGCCAGCTCTTAGCAAAAATGGGAGGTTGCCAAAGTTTGGTACCGGCTCAGGAAAAGCAGTCAAGATCAACGTCATTTGGAAGAGTTGGGGATGAGAGATAAAAAACTTTTTAGGGAGTGGGACAGATGCTTGAGGGTAGTTCAAGCAGCAGGTGATGGGCAGAAATCCAGCCAGACATACAAAATGCAAAGTAGATGGCAAAAGGGAATATAGCAATGGAAGCCAACATGGTAAGCAAAAGTGAAAGCTTTTATTAAGTCACTTATAATATTTATTGAGCTTGTATGCTTTCATTATTCTACTACATGGCAAGCTCCTTGAGGATAAGAGATAGGCCGAAACCACATCTAAGTTTTATCACCTATGACCCAGAACAAAGTAAATGCTCCATAAATTCACACAGGAAATAAAGGAATGGTAGGATCCCACCAAACATTTCAATCTCTTATATTTTCTCCCTTATGTTATGTCAAGCCTTTGCCTTTTCAATGGTTTCAGCATTTCCTTTTCATAAAAATGATTTTGCTCCTTATAATTTTATGTAAAACAGTCATTTTTATTCAAAGAATGATAAAGAAAATTAACATAGGTCATGCATCAGGGCAACCTGAAGACAGTCAAACGAAGATTTTAAGATGAAAATCAACAAAGTGAATGGGAAATTATCAAAGGAACATGGTTGCGAATGTTTACTAAAAAAGTATAGCTTTATGTTATCAAAGTATCTCAGACTTGTAACTTATTACCCAAAACTGAGTGTCAACTATTGCAAAGATGCCAAAGCATTTAGAAAATAAAGGACAGTAAAAGGCCATTCTTGTCTATCTTCTTTATTTATTTATAATTTGTTATCAGCTATTTTCAAAAGTCCAAAGACCATTAAACACATTTAACAATGCTTTGAAAAGGTGCCGTGATGCAGTGACTTCAACATTAAAAGATGTCTTAACCTTGAGCATGATAGTTAGCTTTTTTGAGCCTTAGATCTTATAGTTACAACTGGGTATATATAATTTTATAAATACACACAATAGTCTTCAAACAAATTGCTTAACCCAATGGCTGGAATACAATAGAAGCCCAATCACATTTTTTTCCCAATCATCTTCTCTATTCCTATTCATCTTTGTAGACATTCAAGAAAATGTGTGGCATTAGGGAGTTACAAGTAGATGTCCTGAAAAGTGGATAGAACTTTGAAACAAAGCACATGATCAGGTCTGGAGTTCAAAAATAGACCTCAACTCTGAGGAGGATGGGCTAGAGAATTACACAGGAATAGAGTTCTGCCTTAGCATTTGAGGGAATTATTGCCCTTCATTTGGGATCTTGATGAGGGCAGGAATAATGTAAGTGTACCTCATATTTTTGGGTTTTGGCACTGGAAAACTAGGTTAGAAGAGCAGGATCAGCAGCAGGGTTCATTCGGTGCCAACTTGCCAAAGTACAGTGTTCCATGAGTAGGTTCCTAGAAATCATTCTGAGAAAGGCTAGTCACCATAGAAGTGGCCAAGGGGAAGTATTTCTGAATAGGAGAATCTTCAGCAACATAGAGTTAAGTTGCCATTACACAAAGGGTGAGCTCTGTTGATTCCTCTGGATTCCCGTTCAGGAGAATAAATATTAAATCTAGTTAAGTCTTGACTAACTGTGAGTATCCCTATTTCACAGGCAATGCCTTTGAAAATTTAAGAGGCAACATAGTAGAATAAGAATTCCATCATTCCAACTAGGCATTATGTAATCTTAGTTATGTCACTTCTTCTCTCTGGGTTTCATTATTCCCATCTGTAAATGGAAGGCAATAAAAATTCACATCTCTCAAAAGTATTCATTTGATCCATCACTAAATGATATATATGAGGGCGCCTGGGTGGCTCAGTTGGTTAAGCATCTGACTCTTGATTTCAGCTCGGGTCATGATCTCAGGGTTGTGAGATTGAGAACTATGTCGGGCTCTGCACTGGGTGTGAAGCCTGCTTGGGATTCTCTCTCTCTCCCTCTCTCTCTCTCTGCCCCTTCCCCACTCACATGCACTCTCTCTCCCTCTAAAAAATAATTATAACTAAGAACATATGCAGGAAAGGGAGAGAGGAGAAAATTGGATGATTCAAATTAATAATTTTGTCTATCTTTTAATTGGTTATAAATTCAAATTTCCTGTTGTATAACAATTATATCATCGGAATTATGAGTGTCAAACTTCTATTTCCATTTTTGTTTCTTAAAGTAAATCCACACCCTAAAGCTGGAGGTTTAGTAAAGATCACACAATACAAGGTTTTTTTGGTTTTGGGGTTTTTTTTGCCCCCTGCTGAAATTTGCTTCATTCCTGATCTTGTCCGCAGCCTGTACCATTTGCCTTGGTGACAGTAAAAGAAACTTGGGATTAGCTATTAACTAGTAAATATTACAGACCCCCAAGGCTCTTGGCATTGCCACCTGGAAGTGCAAATAATCACAAAGATCATGTCCTTGGTCAATGAGGTGAAGCGAGGATAAAGGGTAATGAGCACAGCACCTAGCCTCTTTCTCATTTTATTTCCCTGCTGTTCTAATGTGAAGCCAGTTTAAGGACATAAGACATGTTTTAGAGATAAGCTTATAGATAAAATTATATAATTATGTGTTAGACATAAATAAATGACATATAAATTATAACACAGCCAATAAGGTTTAATGTTTAAATTACGTCTGTCTCATTAATTAATTAATTAATTAATTCATCCATTCATTTTTTTAAAAATACTGGGTACCTTCTTTGGGTCAAATTTGGTTATAGTCATCAAGGATTAACATATAAATATGGTTTCTAACTTCAAGGAGCTCATACCATGGAAGGGGGGATATAGACAGTAAAGATTTATTCTGTTTTTTTTTTCAGTGAATATTTTTATGTTCCTAATAAATCATAGGGAGTCAGTGTACTGGCTACTGAGGATCTGAAGCTCTAAAAAGAACAGAACCACATGGACCTTATGAATTCCTACGTAATTTTATTTAATTAATTAATTTATTTAAGATTTTATTTATTTATTTGTCAGAGAGAGGAAGCAAGCGAGTGTACAAACAGGGGGAGCGGCAGGCAGAGGGAGAAGCAGGCTCCCCACTGAGCAAGGAGCCCAATGCGCAACTCGATCCCAGGATGCTGGGATCATGACCCGAGCAGAAGGCGGCCACCTAACTGACTGAGCCACCCAGGCATCCCGGTAATCTTAAAACTCTTACATGTGTGGCATATCAATAGATGGAGTCTATGCTGGCTTTCTTTTTATCAGTTAGTTCCTCTACCTTGTCAAATTCATTGTGATCTCAGGACTTTTGCACTTGCTGGCCCTCTATCTGCAGCACTATTCCTCATTTCTTCACATGGCAGGCTCTTAGATAGATCTCAATGCAAATCTTATCCCTTCAGAGGTAAGATTCCTGGCCACCCAATGTAAAGCAAACTTTGCCTGTTCTTTGATTATTTTTTCTTATTTCTTTGTTTTATAATTTTCAAAACACTTGATATGAAAACTATCACGTTTATATATCTCTTTGTCCATTTGAGAAGGGGATCTATCTTACCACTAAAACACCTGTATATAAAACAGTGACTGGTATACAGTGGGTGCTCTAGAAATACTCATTGATTGAATGAATGGTTGAATGAATGGATGGTTCTTCGAGGGCATAGGAAAGGATAATCTTGCCCTACTTATGAAAGAAAGGAAGGGTCATGCAAAAGAAATTACGTGATATGGTGTGAAAAAGAATTTCCACCAGAAATTGGGCAAAGGAGAGGTATTTCCAGACTTGAAGCAGCACAGTGTTCAATGGCATACACATAGGAAGGAGACTATTCCACGTTCCAGGACTGCAAGCGTGTCAGAGTTGCGAGTGCCTGTTTGGAAGGGACAGAGGAGGAGGCTTCACAAGGAACAATGGGAAGACCATGACCACCCTCATTTGCTAAGGAGCTTGGAATGGATCCCAAGGATGGGGAGACTTTGAATCATTTTAATCAAGACAGCACAAATGCAAGACTTGCATTTTACAATAGTTAAATTTGGTAGAAGGCAGAGGTAGATTGGTTAGGATAAACATGGAAGTTGAAAAGCTGACCTTAAGTCTCTTTTATCAGTCTGAGCTGGAAGTGCCGAGGGAATGAATTAAACTTCTAGAATGGTGGAGATGAGAGAATGTGAACTCAAGAGTTAGCGGGAAGGTAGAATTGATGTCAAATGGGAACTGAATGATTGCGGGCATGGGAGAATATTGTCGTCAAGATTCTACCTTGAGCATCTGTGCGGTTGATGGGGCACGTGAGGTCATTAACCAAGAGATTTGAATAAAAGTAGTGAGTGCTGGACTGAGGAAGCAGTTTTGTAGGAACTTGCCATCCTTCAATGGCCTCCCAAAGAAGCTAACTAGCAAACAACTATCAAACAGGACACTCTCAAACTGAATATTTGGAGAAATTAGGTGAGTGTGATCATTCAGTTTACCTACGTAAGAGCAAAAGAGATTCTGTGGGTACTTCAAGTCTCAAACTATCCTTAAAGCATGACAGTAGAACATTCTTATTTCCTAAGGATTCTCTAAAGTTAATTCATCACTACTTCAGGAGAGGTCTCCTGATTAGGTCAATTTACATCTAGTTCTGAAAGTCAGTAACTAAGTAGGAATTTTATCTCCGTGTCGGGAGTTATCGTCTAGAAATCTGAGGGAGCCTGCACTTAGAAGTGGAAATTATAAAGGCTATGGCAACAGGAACACCTGGGTTTGTACCGTGCTTCTCTGTCACTAGCAGCACCTGCATGCATAAGTGAACTCCTCTGAGGGTATTTCCTTCATCTCCGACTCCGAGGGATGACCATGAACTCACAGGGTTGTTATGAGCATCCTTGATAGCATACATAGGGCCTGATGCAGAGTGAGATAGTCAATAATGGCTCTCAGTTAATGTCATGACTGTAATGATGTCATTATATGGTTAAGGCCAAAATCTTCCTTGGAAGAATAAAAGTCGGCTCTTCTACCTTTTTTTTTTTTTTTAAAGATTTTTATTTGTTGGCTCTTCTACCTTTTAACAACTGCATTTCCAACCCTGAACTGCATTTCCAACCCTGCCCATATTCGTCTGGGGTGGGTGGCTTTGCCTTTTGCAAAGGGAATGCCACAACGAAAGGGCTGGAATGAGTTATTTTCCTATTTCTGTGCCGTAGGAATGGTGTAATGTTATCAGCGGAGATAATACTGCCTGTAAATAGCTCTGAGTGAATTTGGTTGGCAAAATCGCAGGAAAAGATTGACAGGATCTTAAACAGCAGTAGTCAGGGAGGCCATGGCTGGAGTATTGACAGCGAGTGATTTCATGAGTAATGAAGAAGGTTATATGATTAAGTTTCCCGAAGCGTGCAGAGCCTGCCGTGTGCACTTGCAGCTGATCGCCATCCTTCTACGTTGCCGACCGGCCTCACAGCTTTTCAGGCAGGATCAATAGGATTAGAGGATTTGCACAGAAAGCTTGCCTGTGGCTTCTTGTTAAGGGTGTAGGGTGCCTTATAGCTCTTCTCTCTAGCGTTTTGCACCATCCCATGTATTAATCACATAAAAAGCCATCCCTTGGTTCTATTTTATGACTATTTTTCTCCTAATGCTTTTTTCTCCCCTCAAACCTCAGATTTAGATTTTCTTTTTAACCAGAGACTTGCAGAAATAAGCTAATGCCCAGGATTGTATCCAAAATGCCCAAATCCTATACATTCTTTCAGGTATAGCTGATGGTCATCTCCACCAAGGAGCCTTGATTAGGTCACGGGCTTGGTTATGAAATCTCTCTGCGTTCCCAACTCTTGGGACAGTTTCCGTCTGGCAGATTGTCTGCCTATACTTGTTTTCCCCACTAGAGTGTTAGCTTTTCTGGGACAGAAACTGTATTTTATTAATCTCTGTAACCCCTCTACCTCATTACATATATAAATGCCCCACAGGATGTGTGCAATGAGTGTTTGCTGATTTTTTTTTTTTTGAAATCGCATGCTAGGTAATCTAAATGCAATTGCCTTAATTTATTTATTTGGAAAACAGGAACAATCTCAGTACCAACCCCATGGCGTAGTTGGGAAGATGAAGTAAGCTTCAAAGAGGTTTAAGAATAGGAGCCAAGGACAGAGGTAGTTGGTGAGGCTAGTGTTCAAGTATGTGCCAGTCAGAATTCACAGCCTGTGCAACTGACCATATCTTTCTACTCCTTCTGGAACTGACACATTGCATTAGTCAGGCACATTACATTTATATATATGTGTGTGTATGTGTATATATATTAAATTATATTATAATTATGTTAAATATATATTTAAATATACACACATATTTTAATCTTCTTTTAGAAAACATTGAAATAGATCTTCACTGTACACTTCTGAGACTTAATTTACCTACCTCTCAAAAAGGTAAATAGCTGGTGTTCTGCATACCTGTACAGTTCAGTGACATGTCCAGGTTCAAGTGAACAAGGTAGACGAGGCAGTTCAAGAAAAAGATGAATACATTTGAATCCATCCAATCACTCCTTCTCGCCCCTCCCAGATCTGGGAAAATGCCCTCTTCATGTCTTTTGTTTTATTAATGGCAGCCATTCTCCTCCTTGCAAATCCCCAGCCGTTAATATTCTTATGCTTAAGTATGCAAGGCCAGGACTCATTATTCTCACCATATCACCTCCCCAGATATTTATTCCAAATACTGCAACCCAGCTGCCTCCACTTGGTCTCAATGCTAGCTGAGGCTTCTACTGTCTTTTGAAGTGCCTGGCAGGTAATCACAGGTGGAGAGAGACTGGAATTATTTTTTAAACTCATACACCTGTATTAAGTTATCTTAAAACTTCAGTCTCAGAGGGGGAGAGAAATATATTTAAGCATTTATAATTCAGCAGGCAACTCTTATTACACAGCCCAATCTATTTTATATTTTGGATTTCCTACATTTGTTCCAAGTATGAATTTCTACTTTGCTCTGTCCAATAATTGAGTCAGAATGATCAGTTAATTAACAATGGCAAACAATTACTATGAGACAGATTAAATGAATTTTTTCAAGAAAATCCCCCATATTAATATTATGTGTTCATAATAAATACATAACCAAGCCTGTATCCTATGAAATTATTTTGGCTTAATGAAACAATATCTGTCATGACTCTAAAATTCTATAATATCCAAATTAATGTGTAAACAAGTCTGTTTTTATTTTGCAGTCAAACTATAAAACCCATATTTAAATTGTAGAAATATTTAGAAAATGATTCTTGCTGCAACAGAGTCTGTGTATGCATTTGTGTATCCCCAAGGCAAGGTCTATAAAATGCCTAATATTTGTTTGCATGTAGTATTTGTTTATGTGCATGCATGTTTGATATTTGCATTCTTGTGGGGCTGACAAGTAATGAATAAATAATATATAACATATAAATAAGCACACACATAATGTTTCAGATTTTGAAAATGAATAAAAAAATAATGAATAGGAAGTTGCTATAAACATATGATGGTATAGAAGGGAGTCCATCCTGATAACGTGGTATTTGAACAGACATCTGAGTGAATTGAAGAATGTGAGCTGTGGTGCTATTTAGAGAAATATTCCCCATGATAAGTGGTAAAATAAATAAAGATAGAGATGGATGTCTAGGGAGGGAGAGTGAACTAAAATGATATTCTTTAATTTTCTATAGCAGTTAAGATATTATCATTTAGTATTGGGCATAAACTCTCTCGCTCTTTAGAAGTACATATAATTACCTGTTGTCCTTTTCCCATCCTGTCCCCATCCCTTGGCAGAAAGACAAACATTGCTCTTGGCTACTTTAGAGCTGGTAGGATTGACCAAAGAGATGATCTTAGTTGATCTCTTAAAGAGAAGAAAGACTGTGGGTAGAACTGGGTCTGCATCCATTTCTAAAGCATCCCAAACAAACAAACAAACAAAAATACTGATATCTGCCAGAGGTCATGGACATAGACCCAGCAGGACCAAAGACTCATGCTGAATTTCATCATTCCCACTTATTCTATAGAGTTACATGTAAAGCATGATGTCTATCAATTCAATACATAATTATGTTTTCTTTTAATGAACATCGTTTAATTGCTTGTAAGTGAAGGCATCTTCAGTATTGTTGATCATCTGCACTGGGTTAAATAGATCCCTCCGAAATTCATGTTCTTCCCTAAACCTTATTTGGAAATACGGTTGTTACAGATGTAATTAGTTAAGATGATGTCACACTGGTATAATATGGGCCTTTATCCAACCTGACTAGTGTCCTTATAAGGAAAGAGGGAAAAAAAAACACACACACACACGCAAAGACAGGTACACTTGTTGTGGTGGAGGCAGAGATTGGGGTTATGCAGCTGCAGGCTAAGGAATGTCAAGGATTTTCAGCAACAACCAGAAGCTAGGAGAGAGGCATAGACAGAATTTCCTTCTGAGCCTAAATAAGGGACCAACCTTGCCAACACCTTGATTTTGGCCTTCTGTCCTCCTGAAGTATGAGAGAATACATTTCTGTTGTGTTATGCCACCCAAGCTTATGATTCTTTGTAACGGTAGTACTAGGAAACTAATAAATATTCTGTGTCCCAGGTCTTAGGCTAGCTGTATTCACTAGGATTATCTCATTTGATCTTTTGCCCCGCCCTGTTCTGAGTGGCATAAAGTTATATATTCATATGCTATTTATTTAATGAATATTGGACACCTACAGTGGTCTTGGCACTCAGCTCTATGTTAGGAATAGAGATGTGAATGAGATATATGAATTACTGCCCTTATGAAGATTGATTATACAGTAATGTTTACCCGTAAATTCCTGTTACATTATGCAGGCTGTTTGCAGAGTTTTTGATCTTGGAACGTAGAAATGCATAAGACAAGAAAAAGATTGGCAAGGATTATTAAAACCATACTACAGTATCAGAATTATGGAGAGAGCAATAGTTTCCTATATGAATAGATATTCATAAGTAAACCATAACCAAAATACAGTAGAATTCTGATACAAAATTCTATGTTCTCCTCCCTAACAAACTGAAAAAAAAAAAAAAACCTAGTAACTGTTGCAACAGAGTGATACTCTGTCTTCTGATCTGGTCTTGGAGGTTATGGCAATCTTCTTCTAGGCCCCACGCTGATCTTATTTCATCTGATGTGTATACAGGTTTTGGGTGGCTCAGTCGTTAAGCGTCTGCCTTCGGCTCAGGTCATGATCACAGGATCCTGGGATCGAGCCCCGCATCGGGCTCCCTGCTCCGCAGGAAGCCTGCTTCCCCTCTCACACTCCCCCTGCTGGTGTTCCCTCTCTCGCTGTCTCTCTCTCTGTCAAATAAATAATAAAATCTTAAAAAAAAAAAAAGTAAAAGATCAACATTAGATTCGAGTTGATATAGGTGTGCGTGGAAAAATGGCCTTGGATCTGTCTTCCCACGGTCCTATTTCCTTGCAATCTACAAAGTTAAGGTAAATGTGGAATCATGTGTTTGTCTTGGTTATTGCAACCCCCCTGATGTATTGGACAGCATCTGTAATGGGAGAGCTGTGAACGGGCTTGCAAGCCTTGGACTTTTGTGCCTACAGCTTGAAAGACTGGTGGGATACCAAGGCTGTCACGATGCATATACACCTTGACTCTAGTCTGAAACAGCCATATATCCCCTGTGGGGGTAAAGGAATATACGTGAGTAGCTCCTTCCCCTCTCATTGGGGTTATGATGCAGTACTTACTTTATTTTCTCTCCTATATCATCCAAATATCTAATCCAAGAGATTGCCTAAAATTATCAGCAGAGATAGAGCGCCATGTTTGTTCTCCAGACTCATAATCTAGTGTGTATTCTTTTTCTCTATGTACCTTTTTCTGGCCCTCTAGGTACTCCTAAAAATCCACATTTAGTCTTACTTTTCTTTCCAGCTGTCCCTGGAGTCCTGAGTTCCATAGCATCTCTCTTTCTGACCATAATCATAAGGAAGTTTTCACAGAGGCATTTTTCTCCATGGAGGGATATCAAGTTGGTGTTGAAGGAAAATACAAACTAGAGAAGTCTTATTCAGCCATCGTGTTGCTATCTCTTCCTATCTTGTGGTTTCTAACTTGTATTTTGGTCAGTATCAGTAAGCACACCCAATTTCCCATGTCTCCACATGGCTTAATCTAAACAGAAATAGGGTACCTAGAATTTATGGGTATATTTCATGTTTTTATCAGATGAAATAAGGTTAGAAGACAACTTATTGTTAATATCTGAGAAGATATCTGGATCATATTTTTAAAAATAAATATGAAATAAAAATACTATAACTAAGCATCCATGTAACTATTGACCACTATGATTGATAATCACATTTTGCTTTTTTTTTTTTTTGGATCTTAT
Organism: Neomonachus schauinslandi; assembly: GCF_002201575.2. Taxonomy (NCBI): domain Eukaryota; kingdom Metazoa; phylum Chordata; class Mammalia; order Carnivora; family Phocidae; genus Neomonachus; species Neomonachus schauinslandi. The sequence continues at coordinate 36,656,955 of NC_058418.1, read as the reverse complement.
GGCTTCTCCCATCCCATTTCTTCTAGGTTTTCCTTCCATTTCCCTGAAGTAATTCCTTCAGTGTATTTTTCAACAGACACATATGAATGTTAAACTTTTCATTCATTGCTTTAAAAACATTTCCTTTACCCTTACTTCTGTATAGGAGTTTACCTGGTGTACAGAATTCCAAGTGAGAAGTTTGTTTTGCCATTAACTTTGAAAATAAAAGTCCATTGAGTGTTTCCTCATTGAGAAGACATCTGTTATTTCTAATTTCTTGTATTTTTCTTAGGTAATCTTAAAGCAGCTAGGGAGAAAGGATATATATTTACCCATGTCTCTGACATCTTGCAGTTTGACCATGATGTACCTTGTGATATTCTTTTTTTTTTTTTAAGATTTTATTTATTTATTTGATAGAGAGAGCCAGAGAGCACAAGCAGGGGGAGCGGCAGGCAGAGTGAGAGGGATAGGCAGACTCTCCGCTGAGTAGGGAGCCTGACGCAGGGCTCGATCCCAGGACCCCGGGATCATGACCTGAGCAGAAGGTAGACGTTTAACTGATTCAGCCACGCAGGTGCCCCGCCTTGTGATATTCTTTTAAAGTTATGGTTAAGATCTGTGGTATTTCTACACATGAAGATTCATTTATTTCATTAGTGCTGGAAAATTATAAATTTAAGAGTCATTGTACTTAGAATAATATTTTTTATGCCATCCTCTCTATTTATCCCTTCTAGAACTCTGTTTCAGATGTATATTGAACCTTTTTATTCTCTCCTCCATATCTTTTAATAATATTTTTAATCTTCCTTCCCTTTATTTCACTGTGCTATATTAAGTATAATTTACTCAAATATATATCCTGTTTTATTATTTTCCTCTTCTGCTAGATCTGTTCTGTGGCTCAATCATTTAATTTTTTTTCAGTGACTTATTTGCCTCTTCTTTTTTTCGTAGACTTATTTTTTTTATGATTTTGTCCTTTACTTTTAAAAATTAAAGTTAAACAAGTTAAACATACTATTTTATAGTCTTTTTTGTTAGAAATGGTTCTATTATCTGATATTCTCGAGATTCTAATCCTCCAATATGTTATGTCTGTTTATCCTCACTTATGGCAGATGGTTATCTCATCTGTTTTGTAATGAGAGATTGTGTGCTCATCTACACAGGGCTTTTTTCTGTGAGAACAACGTAACTTTCTTTATAAGAGTGAACTTTAAGTGAGGTTTGCATTTGTTTTATCAGGCAACCTAAAATTATCACCAGTCTAGGACCACGTTTTATGTTAATTTCTTAACTCCTGCATCTTGGACCATATGGGCACCGTACATTAAAGCACAAGCCCACTCAATTTCTCAAGTGAGGGGTATGGAGTGTGTGTGTGTGCGTGTGCATGCACGCGTAGATGTGTGTGTGTGTATACATGTATATGTGTTTTCCTTGAGCCCAAGTAGAAACAGACAAGTTGCTTTGCCATCTTCCTGTATGTTAGATGGAATTTTTCCCTTTTACTAAGTGAAGCAATCGAAAAATGTCAACACTGTCTATAAAGACAGTTACAATTTCTTCAAACTTCCTGGCCCAAGATTGTTGCCTTGTCACACTCCGCCCACTCCTCCTCCTCCCCCTCCTCTCCTTCTCCCTCCTCTTCTCCCTCCTTCTCCTTCTTCTTTTCCTCCTTCTCCTCCCATCCCCTTCCTTCTTGTGATAGCCCTCTACCTCTGAGGACAGCCACAATACTAACTCATGTGGTCAATGTCATCTTCACTTCTTCCTTTGGATTTATTTTTTGATTATATATCATCCAACTTGTCTAAGGATTTATTTCTGGAGGGATTTAGGTTAACCTAGTCTGCCTTTCTGCCAGATTTCTGTGATATTCATTTGACATATTGTTTTTCATTCAGTCTTCATAGTAGCCTTATGATATAGGTAAATTGTCCCCACTTGAATTTTAAATTTTTAATCTACAAATAAATGTGATAATTTTTTAAAATTTTAATCTACAAATAAATGTGGTAATTAACTCTAAATTTCACAACTAAAAGTGGCAAATTTGGGATTGAGACTATAATCCACCAGACTACAGTGTTTAGTCTTTTACTTATATTTGTATATCAATGTTTCTTCTACTGGAATGGGCCAGAGTCATAAGCATATAGGTTATTAGGTTATAAACCATAATCTCTGTGGAGATTCCCAGTATTATATTATATAGATGAGGACATTGATATCCAGTAAGGAGAACTTATCTGTCCCATGTCTAAAATCTATTAATTTTAAAACCCAGAATTGAACCGGTATCTTTTTACTTCAAGGGCTATGATTCTCCCTCCTGTGCCTTATTTGAAATTGACAAAGTATAGATTGCTATGAAATACAATTTGGACACTGTTTATGCCATCTGCCTCTGCAGAGTCTCACGAGCAAGATTGAAAGACATCGTCACAACCTCCCTAACTGCACGTTTCAGCTCTCATATATCAACACTTGAAGCTCCCAACAGACAACAAAGGGGAAATTGTAGGCAAGAGATGTCTTTTCTTAGAGGGTGTCCACTCTGTGTCATTCCTAAAGGTCTTAAAATGATTTCTGTGGGTGTGGTTGGAAATACCAGTAAAAGAGACTGGCAGTGTAGAAATTGAAAATAATAGTGTATGCACAATATACAACCTCAAAGTGTGTGGTTCATGCTTTTCTGAGAAAACAAATTTATTTTTACTTCTCCATGGATGGGCTTATCATTCATGGTGGGCACAGAATCTTAGTAACAGCTTATGAACGGAGATTGCACAGTATCTAAACTAAACTAGAATGCTAAAGCTTTGGAATAACAATGCAGTCAAACAAAATGTTCTTGAATAATAACATTTATGTTAATAATTTTTGTAATAATTCCATTATTTTATTATGATTTTCTCAGAACAGAAATTAGAAAAATTGTAACTTTGTGACTTAATCAGATCCCGCTGTGGCAGAGCATGGATTGATATCTCCATTTCTCTGATAAAGAAACTGAGGTTCATAGAGATTAGCATAATCTCCTCTAGATAGTGGTTGGGCCAGGCATGCAATCCAGGACTTTCAACTATCTTGTGCATCAATTGATTCCCAGTTCACAATTGCTATGTTCCAGCAGACTCACAGAAACTCCCACTTATATCTGCTAGACTTCACACACACACACATACACACACACACACACACACCCTCATCCATTCATTCTTTCTTTTATTCATTCAATAAGTGATTGTGGAATGCTACTCTTTGTCAGATTGCTAAGTAAATTACATATATTTGGCAACTATGAACTTATTCAATTCTTACCACCACTATGGAAGTTACTGTTAACATTCTTATTTAACTTAAGAGAAAACCAGAGTCAGAGATCTCTGGCTTCTATCACAGAGCTAGGAACAGCTGGTGAGGATTTAAGATGCTGCCCTAGAAATGTGGACTTTTTGAGATATACCCGCCTTTGTAGAGAAGTTGTGTGGATTAAATGACATAATACCTGTTTGAACTTGCTGTCATTATATTATATTCCTACTGTGGTTCCCAGAGCTAATACCTCATATAGACCAAAATATACTCAATATGTAACATATATTCTAAGTTCATATTCCCTATATTCCATCAGCAGCCTTACATAAACATGCCATGTTTGAACTAAAACAGGTAACATAATTTCTGCTTAACTGACAAATTTAAGACATTTTGGCGAGTTCCAGATTTGGGCCATCTGAGAGACAGTGTTTACTCCGTGTAGTGAAGATGACAGGGAGGTACACTGATATTGGAAAGACAGGCAGTGAGTCACCACCTGTGCTTGATTCCTTCCTGATTCCATATATCCTCAACCACCATGCCCTATCCTAGCAGTCAACAAATATTTTGTAAATGATTGAATTGACAAATGCATTGCACTCTGACCAAATTTGGATTTTTTGCATCTTGGTGAATTGCTAATGGATTCAGTGGTCTTAAGTAAATCATATTTTCATTCATTAAATGAGGTTTTGAAATAGATGGTTTCTAATATCGTGTATAGTTTTAACATTGTTATTTCCCTTTTGTCCTAGATATCTGTGCTCCAGCAATTCACCTCTCTCTTTCAATGCCTCAGATATATAAAGCTCTGTCTCATCAGAAAGAGATCCCTTTGTGTGAATATTTTTCTGCCTTTTAGAACTCCTTTGTATTAGCTTCTTATTGTTGCTATAACAGATTACCATAAACCTGTTGGCTTCAAACAGCAGAAATGTATTTTCTTATAGTTCTGGAGGTCAGAAGTCCTAAGAATTGAGGTATTGGGAAGGCATTTCTTCTGTTGCTTCTAGAGAAGAGTCTTGTTCCTTGTCTTTTCCAGCGTTTAGAGGCTGCCTGCATTCCTTGGCCTATGGCTCTCTTCCCTCTTCAGAGCTAGCAATGTCATCCCTATGCTTCCATCAGTCATCACATGGCCTTGTGTGCCTCTGTTTCTCTCATCACAGCCCTCTGACTCTGACTCCGACGCTCTTGCCTCCTCTTGGGAGAACTCTTGTGATTACATTGGACCCATCCTGACAATCCAGGAAAATCTATCTCAAGATCTTGAACTTAATCCTATTGACAAAGTCTTCCTTGCTAACCATAGTAACATTTATTTACAGGTTCCAGGAGTTACCATGTGACCACATAGGGGGCCATTATTCAGTGTACCATACCGTCCTTAACTATCGCCCCTCTTCAGGTTAACTCTTACTCATTTTGCAGGTCTCAGCCCAAGTCACATATTTAAAGATGCTTTCCTTGACCCTGTAGTGTCAAAAAGGGACTGTCATACATTCTTATAAAACTGCCTTTCTCTCATTTATAGCACTGCTCTTAGTTTTTTTATACATCTCTGTGTGTGAACACTTAACCAAGTGTCTTTCCTACACGGGAGTATAAGCATCATGAGATCAAGGAATGTGTTCAGTTCTACTCATCGTAAATCCCAGATTTCATGTGCACTACCTAGAACATGATAGGTACCCCATCAATATTCCTTCAGTGAATGAGCGAACCATAAACAACTGCACTCTAACTTTTTAGAACGGTCTCCTTCCTACTACTCCCTCAACACAGAGGTGAGAGGTCAGATTTCATTGTCACCAAAGAACTATCCATAAGCCCTTATCAAATTGTATATCAAGAACTTGCTCTGATCAACTTATTTCATTAAGATAAGTCGTGTTCCATATTAACCAAAAGCCCATTAAACTGATGATTCTTCTAAAACTTTAACTTGCCCTCCATATAGACATGAATTAAGTGAGTTAAATGAAATAAATACAGCCTATAGCTATATGTAAGTCTACAACATTAAAAATGCACATTTTTTTAATCTTAGCTTTTAAAAAGCATGCCGCTGCTTTTTACTTCAAGTCGTCCTTCTCCTTTTCCTTGTATGTGATGATGGCTGTAGCAAGTGGAGAAACAGATTCCTGTAAGCATTATGCATTATTTAGTGTGAATTTACATACTGTTTCATTTTAAGTGCTTTACAAGTATCCTATAAATACAGGGAATTATTTGACTCTCCAGGCAGAGAGTAAAAGCAAGTTTGGAAAAGAAATGTGCAGTAAGATACGAGGTCCAGTTCTAAAATGAAGCATTTCTTTCCTTGTCCTCTGAGAGTTCTGAATTCTTTTTTTTTTTTTTTTTTGCATTTGAGCATCTGAAATGGATTAAAACTGGGCATTATACACCTATGTTGAAAATATTCAGGGTTTTATATAAACATAGTATTTATATTGAGGTATTTCATATAAGCTTGTAGGTTGTCAACTCTCTAATATAAATCTTTAGCCTTTTGTGTTCGTGTTAAGTAATATAATAAAATAATGGACTTGGAAATTATCTTTCAAAAGTAGCCCACAGAGAGGAAGAAAGAGGTAAGCATATTAAGAATCTTTTCAAACTCGATAAATTCAGAAAAGTAAAAAATGTTGGGTTATAAGAGGGCTTGCAATGCACCTGAAAGGTGATTGGCTATTTTCTAAAGGAAATAAGGTTATATTGAGGAGTTTCTAGATAGGACATAGAAAAAGAAGAGTTGAGCTTTAGAAAGAGAAGTAGCGCTGGTGCTGTCGAGGAAGTGTTGAATGAAAGAAAGGAGGAAAACATTTAGGAAGTCATTAGAAGCATCCAAGTTAGATATACTAAGACCTCAATCCAATTAATGTCAGTAGGATGGAGAGCTCTTTTGGGTGGAAAATATCTGATTTCATGTAAAAGAAAATTCACTACCACTTTAAGACAGTGGGAACAAATTTAAAGAATTTATCAAATTAGAATCAATTATCCTGGACCAGTTGATGCTAAAGATGGTGAAAATATATATGGAAGATCAGTTTTTGGTAAGAAGTCAAGTTTAGAAAGAATATTAATATATATAGAAAGTAAAATATCTCTTGTATTTGGCAGGGAAGAAAACATCTTGCCACCATATTCGAGGTACAAAATTATACATGAAACCACCCTAATCTCAAACCCCTCCCTTTGTCTTAATGCCCTAAAAGTGCTATTTTTCTATCCATAGCTGAACATAAAGGCTGATACCTGTTTTGCATAATGGTAGCTAGCATTCTGTTCTACTATGGGCCAAGATGAGATGATTATTTTTATGTCTCATTCGTAAAGCAAATATTTTATGAAATGAACTTGGAAGTCTAATGGAAAATTCACATTTTCTCTCACAAATTCTTAAAGGAAAACAATTAATATTCCCCACATACCTTTAGATAAAGAAAATTGCTCATTTTAGAATGACTTTCTATGTGTCATGTTGGTTTTTAGTTCCTTAATTTAATATTTCCTTGATGGAATTGCTGTGACTACAGGTAAAGATCGGAAAATAGTGTGTACAAATGTAGGAGGGGTCCAAGTTTCCAAGTTTACGTATTTAGCATTTGTTGCCAAATTTTCCTAGCAAAATAAAATGTCCAGTAATGAAGGTCCTACACAGGGTAACCTCCTGGATCAATGAGAGAGGGAAGGATATCCTTTTCCAGACCCACTGCCTTTTTAGGATTCTTAAAGAGCTTGGGCTATAGGCAGTTTTAACCATTTAGTGAAACATTTAAGATTTTTTTTTTAATTTGGTCAAAACTGAAATAAAAATGTATAGTGGAGAATATCCCAAGCACAACCTGAGTGGGATAGAGTATATATTTTTCAACTTCATCAAGAAAAGAATCTTCCAGAGGCGCCTGGGTGGCTCAGTCCGTTGAGCATCTGACTCTTGGTTTCAGCTCAGGTCATGACCTCAGGGTCATGGGATTGAGCCCTGCAATGGGCTCTGTGCTCAGCATGGAGTCTGCTTGTCCTACTCCCTCTGCTTTCCCCCATGCTCCCACACACACACACTCTCTCTCCTCTCTCTCTCTAAAATAAACAAATTTTTTTAAAAAAAAAGAAAAGAATCTCCCAGGTGGTCAAGGACTACCATAGGAATAGACCACATTGGTCTGAGAAGGAGATTGTAATTTCAACCTTTGACAATGGAGAAATGTCAACAGTCGTAGTAACAGCAGTAGCAAAAGGCATGAATCATGCACGACTAGTACAGAACATAAAGCTACAGCCAAAGCTAGAACAGTGCAGAATCTCAACCTTATTTCTAGAGACTAGAATAATAGCCAGAAGAATTTAGTGCCCATTTACACATGATACACTTCCTGAAGTCAACTTGCTGCAATTTCAGAAGGGAGAGAGGTTCCACAATTTTTTTTGGGGGGGGGGGACAGAGAAAGAATGACCTTATCATAATTTTTCTGAACCTATTGCATACTTTGGGCACCTGTTGCTAGGAACATGTATCACCATATTTCTTCAATTTCATTCACCTCAGTTGATTGCACATACAAATAATTTAAAGAAGGTGATTATAGGAGTTTGGGGGTAAAATCCATTCCCCAAATATAAGGGCTCTCTTGGAGGGCATCATTTGTGCATCTTATTCAACCCTGAAAGCTCAAGGCTTAGCTCAGACCCTGCCAAAAAGAACTTTCCATCTGAGACAGAAACCAGTACATGCATTGGCCATCTGAAAGTGAAAGTAAAATGGAGATTACTCCCTCGCTCACCTTTGCTCCCATGGTATTGTATTTGCAGTTCAGAACCTGTCAGGTCCCCTTCTAGAATCCAGCTTTCTCATCATTTCATCCCAGTGACCCTCAATCTGTCTGCCACGTTGTGTGCACCTACTGTTAAATCCGTAATTTGGTCACGAATCCACTCAGTGAACAAATGGAGGAATTAAATGGTCTTGAATATTAAGTAGGGGGACGCCTGGGTGACTCAGTCATTGGGCGTCTGCCTTCAGCTCAGGTCATGATCCCAGGGTCCTGGGATCGAGCCCTGCATCAGGCTCCCTGCTCCGCGGGAGGCCTGTTTCTTCCTCTCCCACTCCTCCTGCTTGTGGTCCCTTTCTCACTGTCTCTCTCTCTGTCAAAATAAATAAATAAATAAATCTTTAAAAAAAAATATTAAGTAGGTTGTTCTTGATCCTAGAATGCTTAGTACTTAACCAAATAAATGCTGCTGGAAAATCCAGCTCTCAGTGAGGACATGGACTGTGCCAGTCCTCTGTGTTCTACTTTCACTGTCTCATACTGCATGTGGTTCATATACAGTGGCCATCGAAGCCCGCTGAATTGAATGGAGTTGTTGGTAGATTGTAGGAACAATCTGAACTTCTCATTGCAGTCTCACTCTTGTGTATTCCTGGAGTTGCTGGGTGTATAAAATTTAGAAAGCAATGGAAATAGTTTAAGGGACCCTAAAGAGACATGTGCTTTCTTTTAAAGTCCTCCGGGTTTCTAAGTGAATAGATTTGTTTGGGTAATTGTGAGTGAGGATTTTCTTGTAAGCACTAGGGACTGTTCATTTTAATTGTGTTGCATCTGGTGCTGATTCTGTTTTTTTTCCCCCCCAAAAAATATTTTCCTCTTTTGTATTATGTGCCTTAGATAAGGCCAAAGGATTCATTACTATTTTTCATCTTTCTTTATATAGGCTATGTTCCCTATACAACTCCATTATCTATTTGTTGTCAACTATATTGACTTTTACTAGGTTTTGATTATATGCTAGATTTATTTAGCCCTCATATTATACTCATGAGGTCAGAATCATTATAATTCCCATAATAGAGAATTGGAAATTGAGACTCAGGTTAAGTGATTTGCTCTGGGTCACACAATTTGTGAAATCATGAAATCATGTTAAAAAGTCCAAAGGTTATATTCTTTATCTATTAAAAGAAATCTTTCTCAACCTTCATCACCTCTTTACCTCTTCATTATATTTGCCATATCTGCTGATCATATATAGCATTTATCTAAATTATTTAATACATTTGTTTTAACTTAAAATTAATTATATGTAATTTTTAAAAATGTATTTTACTTTACAGCTATGTCACTACCATAGATGCAAAACCAATATTTTTCACTAGAAATCGACACCATAAATATCAATTCAGTAAAAGGAAAACAATGTGATTATGTTCTCATGGGACATTGATGCCTATGAGAAACGCTCTCAACTTGACACCTGTTATCAACATAGAAGTTTGTATAGAGGTAGTTTAGAAAATGGTAGGTAACAGAGACATGTTTTCATCATTGACATGATCTTTTCATCAAGAGTAGAATATAATCAAAATGGGAATAACTTACTACTTGATTTAATATTAGTTAAATGCTATGTCTCTGAGCCAAAGAGCCCTTCCATGTAAATCATGACGGGCACCACGCTTTGGGAAACATGAGAGTTTTACATCCAACTTTCAGATAAGGGTCATGAGGGGAGCCAGTGACCAGTTGGTTCAAATAGAGAACAACCTATGACACCCCCATTTAGGAAAATGGTTGCTAATTCTGCCATCTATATTGCTGATGTTTTTGTACTACGCGCTAACTTCTGGACACAGCACCCACATAAACTAAGAACGTGCGAAGTAGGAAAGCATGGGATGAACACTGATGGGAGTTCAACCAGTTCATGAACAAGTTGCAAGAATCACTCTCTTCAACTCATATTTCTTATGAGAGCCGGATAGGTTTTCCTAGAGAAAACCCACTGTCTTCTCTCTCGTAAGTTTGCCTCCCTTATTACAACAGCCTGTATTACAGCCTACAATTTCACTTGTCACGTTCTCTGATAAACATGGAAATATGTCCTTACATAATTAGTTTAAAATAATGTTATACAGAGGAAATCCCCCCAAATCTACCAATGTTTAAATCCTCACATGATTAGTAGTCTTCAAGTAGCCCACTCCGAACTCATTTCCTATCACATAAGACACGGATCCTCCCTGGTCCAGTTAGCAGCCTTCTCTGAATCAAATCATGCACTCTTGCTTTAAAATACTTTATTTTAGGATATTTGGAAATAATTCCCATATCAGCCCTTTAGCGGGCTTTTTAACATCCTTTTACTCTCCAGCCTCACTTGAGCATTGTGATCTGCTTGCTCTGAGTTCCAGTCGTACAAACTTTGCAGGGTTTTTGTTTTTTTGTTTTTTTGTTTTAATTGCTGCGCAAATTTTTTATTTCTTTGCTCTGGAATTCATGCTATTACCCTTTTTCTTTTTTATCTGTTGGTCCAATCTCAGCTCTTCCTACCTTAGCAAAGCAGTCTCTTATGGAATAGATTAGATCACATTTCTGTGTTTAGATATTTTTATGCCACACTATACATTTCCTCCATTGGGGGCATTAAAACTGCAGTCACCTAATTATGTTACATTTAATTAATGACTTTGTCTCCTAATAAGACTGTAAGCCCATAAAAGCCAAACTGGGGCTTTTTATTCTGTTACTATATCCCTAGTGCCAGGCACAGTGTCTGGTGCACAGTAGATGATCATTCAATAGTTACTACATGGAAATGAATATAAAAGCACATAAAAGTACAAAATAATGGGGGCACCTGGGTGGCTTTGTCGATTAAGCGGCTGCCTTCGGCTCAGGTCATGATCCCAGGGTCCTGGGATCGAGCCCCACATCGAGCTCTCTGTTCAGCAGGAGGCCTGCTTCTCCCTCTCCCACTCCCCCTGCTTCTGTTCCCTCTCTCGCTGTGTCTCTCTCTGTTAAATAAATAAATAAAATCTTTTAAAAAAAAGTATAAAATAATGGATAGATGGGCGACTCTTTCAGTACTTATTTTTAGGGAGGAAAGGGCATTTTCAAGATAAGCACAATGGTTTTCATAACTAACACATCAGACACTTGCATAGTTAAAAGTGGCATATTTGGGGACATGTAGGTGAGACCCATGCAGCTATGTTGAAGCCGCATTTTATTTTTCTCACTCTTGTAGGGTAACATCTGTGAACTGTTCGTGCTAATTAGCATCACCTGGTGGTGATTGCTTAAGGAGAGCCTATGAATTAAGATCTTGATTGGATGACTGTTCAAGATCTTTTTTTCAGACATTTTCCTTTGTAAATAATCTGTGATTTTTTTTTCTCTCTCATTTAGGGAACTTGATGACTTTATATATTTCCTTTGAATCAGCACTAAGGACACTTTCCGTCAAAATCACTGAGCAAAACATGATGTTGGCCATGGAACAGCAAGAAAGGTTTCCAGGTGGAGGAAGGCAGTCATGGGGTTTCCAGGCCCCCATGCTTGTCATTCCTGTACCCTTTACCCTCTCTGCTGCTCTTGTATTACACCTCTCCCCTTACCGATTTGCACCTTGCCCCCCCCCCCCATCTCCCATACCCATGTGTTTTGGACATGAGGTGAGGAGGTGGAGGAGGGGGAATGGGGATGCAATAGCAGGTTTGGGAGTGCAGGGGATTGCAAAGCAAGAAAATAGATGAGAACAGCAGGAGGCAGTGGGAAGACCCACTGAGATTGGAGACAGGCAGCATTTATATCCCAACCTTATGTCTCCCAGGCCAGTTTTGGCTCTGTGTTCTTCTTTACCATGCTGGTGTTCCCTCTGTTTGGAATGTCCTTGTCACTTGGAATATTCATACTGTCCTCCAAGACCCTGTTCAAACATCCCCTAAAACTTTCGCATGAATCAGCCCTGCCCCTGTGTGCCATTCTGTTTTTACATCAATTTTAATATGGTATTTACATGTCTCATTCCTAGTAAGATTGTAAGTGTAAATAAGGGGTTGAGGTTTATCCATGTACTTATATATTGTAGGAAAGTGGAAGGGAGGGAGGAAGGAAGGGAGAAAGGAAGGAAGGAAAGAAGGAGACACTATTCATGACATATTTTTAAAAAGCCTGCTCTGACAATATTGAGCAGTAAAAGTGCCTGGGTTTTGGAGTCAGACCAAAGTCTCAATTCTTTTCTTATTACCTTATGTTTCATAATATTTCTATAAATATCTCCGCCTCAGTTCACTTACCTACGGAGGCAATCGAACAGGTCGTACATATATAAGGAGCCCATGTAGTATATAGGGCATATTTAGGACTCATCAGCTCCTGTTCCCATCCTTTCTCCCACAAGCATAGAGACCTGAAATACTGCATTTACCTTTTGTTGATGATTCCAGTGATATGAAATGCGTTTGTCTAATGCTTTTGTCTTTTTTTTTTTTGAATAAAACCTGTGTTAAGTGGTTGCAAACTACCATTGAAAGAAAAGCAGCCCATGCATATTACCATTTAAACTGGTTGTGTGTCTTGAGGATTTGGATAGTTGTGTTCCACAACTGCCTCTTGTTTAGAAGATAGAAGGAGTCCCCTAACCTCTTGAATGAAATTTGCATGAGGTTCCTCCCCCAGTAGTCAACATGTTCTGTATGCGTTGCTTAGATATTCCCAAGCCACCCCAGTTTCTTCCACTGTGACTTCCGGCTTGCCCCTGAGCTTCAGAAATGGCTGTCTGGAAATGGGTCACAGCTCCGATGTAAATGCACAAAGCTCTCTGTGGCCTCTGACTTGTGCTTCTGTACTTATGTCCCTGATCAGTAAAGCCTGATTCCTGAGCCTCACTTTCCTTATCACTTCAACTGGGGTAAAAACAATACCCTTCTATACTTATAATGATAAATAAATACAGTATAAACCCCAGGTCCTGGCATGCAGCAGTTAGTAAATATAAGTTCTTTGATCTAACCTCTGAACAACATCTGCTCTGAACCTTGCCACCATCATGCGGTCACAAACCCATCTCATCCCGTCATTCAACCCTTTGAAAATCATTTCCTTTTACACATTTATTTATTTTTAAAAATTTTTTTTAAAGATTTTATTTATTTATTTGTCAGAGAGAGAGACAGAGCCCAAGCAGGGAGAGTGGCAGGCAGAGGGAGAAGCAGGCTCCTTGCTGAGCAAGGGACTTGATGCGGGACTTGGGATCATGACCTGAGCCTAAGGCAGATGCTTAACCGACTGAGCCACCCCGGTGTCCCTCCCCTTACACGTTTAAAGAGGCTGGTGATGGGTTTTTTCTTTTTAAGATTTTATTTATTTATTTGAGAGAGAGCATGAGCGGGGCGAGGGGCAGAGGGAGAGGGACAAACAGCCTCCCCTGCTGAGCATGATCCCAGGATCCCGAGATCATGACCTGAGCCAAAGGCAGATGCTTAACCAGCTGAGCCACTCAGATGCCTTTGGATGATGTTTTTTTGTTTGTTTGGGATTTTTTTTTTTTTGTAAGTGTTAGAAACACACACAGTTACTAAGGATAAGAAGATCATGAGAATGGTTATAATGAAGCTACTTAATCACAGATTTCATAAAGAACCCAAATAATTCCTGCTCTTAAGGCCATGATTGGGGCAGCCATAGGAAAATGCTGATTTGCAGGAGGGGTGGTTAAAACCACATAAAGATTAAAAAAAAAAAAAACAAGAAAACTGCAGCACTCTGAAAATATGGCAAGGATTATTTCGACACTAAAGCAAATATTATTTGTTGAACATTTCCTGTAAAATTGAGTATCTCCATCTGTAAGGGAAGCAGCCTTGCCCCCTATTAATTATGTGAGACAGAGAGAATTTACAGTTTATTGATGGTGCCTATTCCAGGCGTTCAATTAAGTATTTTTGATATAGTAACACATTGAATTCTTACAAAAAACCCTGTAAGATATACCTGATCATCTACACTTTAATGATTAGGAGACATAGGAAGATAGGCTAAGTATATGCTCAAATACAATATGGTAGGATATGGCATGACTGGTATTTGAACCCAATATTTTTTATTACTTTAATGTATGCAGCCTAACCAGATATTCAGGAGTTTGGCTGCAGTAAGCTCAAAGTGTATCCGTCTATACAATAAGTAAATTATTTGCATGTTTTTGAAGAATGTATTTTACTGTTCATAAAGTAGCTTAATACATTCTCAGATGGAAGAATTTCAATTGTCCTTTCTTGAAGATTCACTACCTCTCTCTTTCCTTTTCTCTCTCTCTCCAGCTGCAAACTCTTTGCAAAATTGAAAGTCCTTTTATATGAAACTTCCCAAATCCAACCTCATCCCAGATGGATTTCATTTATTCCCTTCCTATATTTCCATAGTACATATTACTGTATTACAGTATTTTACTAGCTAGATATTAATAATTTATTTCTCTGTGAATGCTATTCTCAATTCCATTAGATATTCAGCTCTGGGAGGGTAGATTTTAGGTCAAACTATATGAACCTGACAGTTTTAGGTCAGAATTATGAAATAAAAATTTCAACAGTTCTTATTTACTATATCCTACCTAATTTTATATCTATCATAGGCCCTAGAATGGTGGCTAATTTTTAAAATAAAAACCTGTTTATTTAATGCATACTCTGTGCCAAGAAATCCATTTGACATTTTAAACATTGTAATTTATCATCAGTATAACTACCTGGCATTTTATTGTAACAATTTTATAGATAGTAACTGTGCACCTGAAAATTTTTAAGTAAAAATTAAAAATGTATTTTTTTTATATTTATTGAGTCTATTAGTTTGTGTCTCACTCTCAGATGTATTCAGTTTCCACCATTTGAAGCTTGCTAGATATATACTCATTGAATGAAACCAAGCATTGCTAAGATAAAACAAAGGTAGGAATTATTTTGTGAATTTCAGAATCATTTTTCCATCTTTTTGCTGAGATCTGAGGTATAAGTGTAAATTTCTATGAAATTTAGTTTCCAAGAGATGAGTATCAGGTAAAAATGGCCATTGTTTCTCATCCGTTAAGATAGAAAATCTTGTTTCAACATTGTTTATCTTAATTTTACTCACAGAGGACCTCAGATGCTTGTTAACACATGCCTGTTTGATCAAACTGTAATCAGAATAGGTAGCATAATTCTGCCTTCAGATCTCACAATGAAATGTGTGTTTATGATGCGAGGGGCATGGCCATTGCCCTCTCACATCTCTTGCAACTGTCTGAGCATGTGTTCCCGAAGCTCTTTCAAGGGTTAGAGAAAGATGTCTGGTAAAGGATTATCTCCACAAAGTTAGAATCTGGTCTTCCTCCCCATCGCTGCATCTCACACAAAATACGACCTTCTTGGCAGATCTTTCTCTCCTCTCGTTCCTTTTAAAATATATGTGCTGAAGAGAAGCAATTGAGAGAGGGTGAGAGAGAGAGAGGAAAGAGAGAGAGGAAGGAAAGGGAGAGGGAGAAATGGGGGCAGGGAGAGAGAGAGAAAGAAAGAGATGGATATACTGACTTAAGGATGGAGGGCTGTCAGAACTGATAAGCCATCAAATTGCATCTGCCCTCTAGGTTCCTCATCCTAACCCAACCTCAAGCATTCCAACTCTGAGATAGTAACCAGCTATGTAAAAATAACATGTGACAAAAGAACGATCCAAATATATGAATACTAAAAATGTGCAGACTGAACACTTTCAGCTCTAATTATGCGGGTATACAAATCAGCAAAAGCAGCTGTTTTGGGGACTGCATTTCATTGACTTCAGATTAGCAAAGATTTGAAAAGGCATTCATTGGCTGTGACATTGCGCCTGTCTTTTTCATCCCTGAAAGACCATTCTGTGAGACACTGTTATGATTCAAATGTCATTCACACTGGAGTAGCAGGAACAAAGCAGGATTTCCAATAGAAGAAGATCTAATTAAGAGAATAATATTTGCTTATTGTCTGCGCCTAATTAGTTTCCCCTGTATTCGTGTTTATAAAGGTGGCTCTGTTATAATTACAGTTCAACAAGAAATAGTTACGTAATGTGTCCTTTTGTAAAAAATATAACTCAGATACTTGAAGGTCTTCTCCCTTCCTCCTTTACACTTACCAACACACATGCACAATAGAGATATCAAATGGTTACATTTCACTCATTACTTTTTCTTCACAGTGTGAGACACACAGTAATAAGTTCAGTGGGGGGAAAAAGTACTATTATTTCACCATTCAATGAATCCAACTTCGGCAGCATAGAAGCCTGTGGATCTCTGGGGGGTGGGGGGGAGAGTTATTAGAAGCTCACTGTATGTTTTCTTGCATTTTAAAAAATGATACTTATCTCTCACTCCCCCTCACATGTGTACTTTCTGCAAAAGAATAATAAAATAGACAAAGATGAAAATGACATAGACATGGGTTGCGAACGCAGGCGAATACACTCCAATTATAGTGATATCCTCTGTTCATGGAGGAGGTAAATTGGGATCAAAGACGATCAAATGATGTTCTGAGCTTCCATCTCAAAAGAGATTTTGATCATGCCAGTTTACTATTACTTGTCTTTAGGAAAATGTGTTAAATTCAATCAGGAACATGTAAGACCCTCTACATCTCATCCCTGCAAGCTCTCATGCCCTCTTGTTCACATTTTTTAATACCCTACCCTAAATTTGTATCTTAGACCTGTACCTCTGAAACAAATAATACATTATATGTTAAAAAAAAAAAAGAAGAAGAAGAAGAAGATAGCAGGAGGGGAAGAATGAAGGGAGGGAAATCGGAGGGGGACACGAACCATGAGAGACTATGGACTCTGAAAAACAAACAGGGTTCTAGAGGGGAGGCGGGCGGGGGGATGGGTTGGCCTGGGGATGGGTATTAAGGAGGGCACGTTCTGCATGGAGCACTGGGTGTTATACGCAAACAATGAATCATGGAACACTACATCAAAAACTAATGATGTAATGTATGGTGATTAACATAATATAATTTTAAAAATATACCCTACCCTAAAACAGTTTAGTATAGCTGCAGAAGAGGGTGATGTCAGGTGCTGTCACAAAATTCTGGTGGCTTAACAAAGTAGAATTTTATTTGTATTGATGAAACTATAAAATGAGGACATTCCTGGTCACTAGATGATGTATCTCCACATGGCAATTCAGGCCCAAGGCTGATTCCATTTACTGTGTTCTCAGATTTCTCTTCTGACCAAGATAGAAACAATGGACAAAAAAAAGAAACGAAAAGAAAAGAAACCACCCCAACACTTTTTAAAATTCTGGCCCAGAAGTGACAGACATCACTTAAGCTCACTTCCCATTGGTAAGAATGAAGTCACAAAATGAGTCTGGGAACTACAAATTTGTTGCTGGGCAACCTTCTCCCAGTGACAGTTCCAGATTTTGAACGAGGAAGCACAAATTCTGTTGCAGAGCCAACCATCTTTTCTACATTGTTCCTACAGGAACATGGAGCAGGCTGCCTCATTACTCTTTGCCATTTCATTTGGTGAATTCTCACTCAACCTTCAAACTATGTTCAAGCAAAATTTCTCTTTACAGTCATCTGTGATCTGCCCAGACAAGAAATCATCTCTTCCTTGCAGCTGTAATATCTGTAAATCTTTCTAGTAGAGTAGGTAAAATGTTTGTGTATAAACTATAATTGTCTGTCTCTTACGATCATTTCTAGTATCATTTCTACTCACTTCCACTCACCCTGAGTTATTTCATCCTCTCTCCATGCTTCAATTATCATTTATGTGGCGATGAATTCCACATCTGTATCTCTACCATAATGCTTTCTCTAGATCTTTAGGCTCATAAAGTGAATTAGGGTTCTCAGAGAAAGAACAATAGAAAGAGAACAATATATGAAGAGACTTACTCTAATATTGGCTCATAGAGTATAGAGGCTGAGATGTTCCATCGTCTGCTGCCTGCACTGTGGAGACCCAGGAGAGCCTGTAGCATAGTTTGAAGGCCTGAGAGCCAAAGAGCCAGTGTTGTATTTTCCAGTCAGGGTCTGAAGGCGTGAGAACCAGGAGCACCTAAGGCAGGAGAAGGTTGAAGTTCCAGCTCCTGTAGTCAGAGAACAAATTCAATCTTCTTCTACCTTTTTTGTTGTATTCAGGTCCTCAATAGCTTGGGTGATGCCTACCCACACTGGCGAGGAATATCTGCTTTCTTCAGTCATTAATCCAAATGCTAATGTCTCCCAGGATCACCCTCAGGGACACATGCAGAAATGATATTTAAGCCAATTCCCTGATATCTCTTGGCCCAGACAAGTTGATACATAAATTAACCTACACAGAGATACCTACAAGGAGATATTTAATGGAAGTATATTGCTATCTGTTGCTGCATTTCAAACCATCCCCAAATTTAGTGGCATAAAGCAACCATTTTAGTGTGCTCATGATTTTGTGGTTCAGAACCCCAGGCAGAGCACAGGAGAGGTATCTCATCTGTGCTCCATAGTGAGTGGGGTCCTCATCTAGGGTGACTCAAATTTCTGGAGATGGCTTGGTTTGATTAACTGAGTCCATACATTTGGGCCCTCAGTTCCGACTCAGCTGGATTACTTGGTTCTTCTTTTTATTATTTTTGCTGTGTTTGGAATAGCCAAGTTGATTTCTTCACTCACATATCCAATACATACAAAGGGACGCCTGGAACAATCTCTCAACTATACCTTTTTAACTTTTATGAATCTTTTGCTGGGGGTGAAAAGAAGTTTTACTTTAGAATCTCACAAGTTCTTATTCCTTTATGATTCATCTAAATTGTCCTAAAAAATCAACACTTTCTTCTTTAGTTCACTTTTCTCTTGTCATATTTTAACATAGTAAGCTTGAAGAAGCTAATTGCCATGTTTTAATGTTTTGCCTACAAATTTCCTAGCCAGATCCAGGAGTCCATTGGGCATCCTTTCTCTTTTCCACATTTCCTCAGGCAACAGTGTTGCCAAACATCCTTCCATTACATAGTAAATGTCTTCTTTTTTTCCCCCAGTCTCCAAAAGCATTTCCCTCCTTGTCCTTTAGGACCTCCTCAACAGGCACCTTTAGAAAATTCTGGCCTCCATCCACCATTTCACAGTCAATACCACCTGCTTTAAATTCTTATGGTAGTGTCACATCACTCCCAGATGATAGATTTTGTTCTAGTTAACTATCGCTGTGTTACAAGGTACTTCAAATTCAGTGCATAATACAACAGTTGTTTTTTTATGCTGGTGATTTTGTTTTGATTGGGAATTTGGGTAGTACACAATAGAAATGACTTTGCTCTGCTCTGCAATTACTTGGACTCTCCGCTGGGGGGGTCTCAATTAGTTGGAGGTGGCTGAGACAACCTGATAAAAGCCCTAATCCTTTTTTTTACAACATATAATGTATTATTTGTTTCAGGGATACAGGTCTGTGATTCATCAGTCTTACACAATTGACAGAGCTCACCATAGCACATACCCTCCCCAGTGTCCATCACCCAGCCACCCCATCCCTCCCACCCCCCTCCATTCCAGCAACCCTCAGTTTGTTTCCTGGGATTAAGAGTCTCTTATGGTTTGTCTCCCTCTTTGCCCCAATCCTTTAAACTTACAACTTCAGCATGTCCCTTGGTCTCTATATTCTCTGTAAGTAAGTAGAGATCCCCTCCGATCTCCCTATATACACACAGGTTTTCCAGTGGTATCCTGGACTTCCGTTTCATAAGCATTATTCATTTTACTGGGGGAAAAAAGAAAGAAAAAAAAACAACCTTGACTTGCTTCTCTATCCTATAAAACTGAAATCCCTGTGAAGGGAGAGATCATATTCTTGTTTACCGTCCTATCTTCACCACTAATGCATTGTCTGTTACATGTCAGGTACTCAGGAAATGTTTAATGAATTTTGAAGCCACCAATTGTTTTTTAGTTCTCACTGGAAAACAGAATTATCTCAGTGGCAGTTCATCTCAGAAACATAGTTGTTTATTTGTCAGGATCTAAACATACATACAATTTATCCAAGATACAGTAAGACAAGTTAGCCAGAGGGAAACCCAAGTCATGATTTAGAGTGAGGAGACAAATGTCTTAACCAGTAAGACAGTACTCAGAATATAATCCGAAAGGATTCCAAAGCCAGAGAGAATGAATCACAGTTTCAAAAAGTGGGATGAAAGTGACTTTGCCAAAAAGCAAAACAGAACAAAACACTGAAGCTAATGGTTTGGTACTAAGGCTTTGGATAGATAGTAAAACCGTCTGGTTTTACTTGAAGAAAGGAAGTTCACAGATACGACAACTTAAAGGAGGTTTTTAGACTATCCCTAACTAATTACAGACTATGTAGTGAGCAACCTAGCATTTCCAGTATCATCTCTTTCATGCAAATATCTCTGTAAATAAATACCTAGGGAGTATACCCATTTGTCTTTGAGAGCCTTTACTAGATAGAACTCTTATGGGGTTTAAACTGGTGTTGGGATGTAGTTGCAAATGGGTAGGAGTAAAGAAGTTAAAAGAAGTCAAAGAAAGCCATCAGTGAGGAATAATAATGAATACTGATATTTAGATAAAATCTCAGCCATTGCTGTTTTCTCATAACTATTCCAAGATATTTATATTTAATAATTTAGTACTGAATTTCAAGAAAAGGGTAACAGGTAATTATAGAACTGGATTTAACATCTGTTGGACACAGGGATAGACTAAACTACTAAATTCACATATATTATTCTGTCATTATGTTTACCAAAGAAATAATTGTCATCCTCACTATTCTAGCTCATCACTAGACTGTCTGTAGTAAAAATCAAGTAAAGAAAGGACTGGCAACTGTACAATCAGAGGCTTCTTCAGGGGCATCTGGATGGCTCAGTAGGTTAAGCATCTGCCTTTGGCTCAGGTCATGATCCCAGAGTCCTGGGATTGAGCCTTGCATCGGGCTCCCTGCTCAGCGGGCAGTCTGCTTCTCCCTCTCCCTCTGCCGCTCCCCCTGCTTGTGCTATCTTGTTCTCTCGCTCTCTCTCTCAAATAAATAAATCTTTAAAAAAAAAAAAAACAGAGCCTTCTTCAATCAGAATCTCTTCATATTTCCTCCAAAAAATAACAATAAACAGGAAGAGAAAATAAAATAATCATCACACATGCTTGCCACATAACTACACTACAGAGAATTCTACAGTCTTCAACTTATAAGAAGTAAGGAAATAACATGTAAAACATCAGTAAATTCTGCTCCAGACCCCACACCAAAACAGAGTCAGATAGAGACTGTAAAAATAGAAGATAGCCAATGTCTGTCACTACAGAACACAGATAAAAGCCACCTTAAGAGGAAAGAAAGAAAAATAGATCCACACTAATAGGGAAGTAAGAAGAACACATCTTATCAGTGGATCCTTATACTTGATATTGTGAGGTGGAAAGAAAGTAGCTGTAAAATGCATGAGAACAGAAGAAACAGTATCAGGAAGAATTGGGCTTGGAAGTGGGAGGCTTATTTGCAGACTTGGTGGTGAGGAGAGAGAGAGAAGGGAGGGGGCAGAAGGAGAGAGGAAACCACAAAATCAGGACAAATACTGACCCCTCTTCCAAAGAGTATTTCTTCATGGTCTGTACTTCACTGTGCCAAAAGAAAAAGGCACTTTTAAAACTGAGAAATCTGGGTGCCTGGGTGGCTCAGTTGGTTAAGCGACTGCCTTCGGCTCAGGTCATGATCCTGGAGTCCCTGGATCGAGTCCCGCATCGGGCTCCCTGCTCAGCAGGGAGTCTGCTTCTCCCTCTGACCCTCCTCCCTCTCATGCTCTCTGTCTCTCATTCTCTCTGTCTCAAATAAATAAATAAAATCTTTAAAAAAAAAAAAAACTGAGAAACCTAGTAAGTCACCCTAACTCTTCACTCTGTCAATATAAAATCACCAATTACTACTTGTCCAGGATAATACAAAACATTTAAAAATGAATAAAAGGTAAAAGACATATCGTGTAAATTTAATGTAAGAAAATTAAACACTAGAAAGATATTTCAGTTGATGAAAAATTGTCTCCCTCAAAATCCTCCACCTCAAAGCAGAAGTAAACTGTATCATAATATCTCAACTTGAACTAAATATTTTTCAGTATGTCTTTAAAGTAGAAAGGAAAACACCTCAAGTCACAGATTTACAGACTCAGAAGAGAAATGGACAAAAAAAGAGAAAAATGCAAAATGAAAATTAACCAAACTTAGAGAAAAATAAATAAAGACAATGGAAAAATAAGAAACAAATTTATAAGTAAAAAACAAAATCAAAAACTTGCCCATTTTCCAATAGAATCAACTGAAAATTTCATAAAAGGAATTAGATGAAATTAGCATAAAGCAACCAGACAGTGATGGAGAGAAAAGATTGCTGAGGATGATCCGTCCTTGAAGAAGAAAAACAAAACTGTAGATGAGAACCAGTATTTGAAGCTAGAATCCAAGAAAATTTGGGGGCTGCAAAAGCAGATCTGAATATGTATACTTAAAAGTGTACTATTGGGGCGCCTGGGTGGCTCAGTTGGTTAAGCGACTGCCTTCAGCTCAGGTCATGATCCTGGAGTCCTGGGATCGAGTCCCGCATCGGGCTTCCTGCTCAGCGGGGAGTCTGCTTCTCCCTCTGACCCTCCTCCCTCTCCTGCTGTCTGTCTCTCATTCCCTCTCTCAAATAAATAAATAAAATCTTAAAAAAAAAAAAGTGTACTATGTGCCTGGGAAAATTGATCTGGAATTATCAACTCTGAGAGAGAATCTAGCAAAACTATCAGACTCAAGGAATTCCAAGTAGCTGATGAAATGGTGACCATTAAATAAATTTGAAATTCCAAAACTTATAGTCTCAAAAAAAAAAAAGGAAGGAAGGAAGGAAAAGACAGGAAAAAAACACTGTCGGACACTACCTTAACCATGTGATTTGTAAAGCCAATAATGAGAAAATTTGATACCATCATGTACATTTTTGGCTAGAATTTTGGGCTCTACATTTTACAAATGATGAAACCAGCTCAGAGATTTCAAGGATAAAGAAAACAAGTCTCAGCTGAGATCTGGGAGACAAACTTAAGCCTTTCTAGTTATGAAACTATTATGCATTGGCCAGGCCAGTGTAAAGACTTTGAGGCCTCCAGTAGGTAAATTGTCTACTACTGATTCTCAAATGTTCTCCCAGGGGTTGTAAGCTACATGGAAATCTCAGAGACCATCATTCCTTGTTAGCCTACATGCATAAGCCTCTGTCCAGGCAAGAGATTATAACAAAGTATTACCTTCACAAATAGTTACCCCTAGTGGATTTCCCCTGCCTGTTCTCTTAGATTCTGACCCTCAAGAGAAGGGTGATGGTTTTCTTTTCTATCTTTTCCTGAATCACTGACTAGATTCCCTGGCCCCATGTATTTACTCAATCACTGTTGATATGAATTGAATTCTAATTAATAGACAACACTCCTCCCCCACCCAACCAACAGTTAGGAGATACTAAGCACAGATTATATATTTCTACTCCCACCAACTTTATTTTCATCAAACAACTTCTGGAGAAGTATTTTCTCTACACTTTAAACTATTTTAACATCAACTTTTCAGGGTTCTAGCTCAATACACAACTAATTTATGAAGCTCTTTTGAGTCATGACAATTTTATTCTGTGTGTAAGGAATTTCTTTTAGTGGGGGAGCGCCGGGTGTCTGAGTCGGTTAAGAGGCCAGCTCTTGATTTCAGCTCAGGTCATGATCTCAGGGTACTGGGACTGAGCCCTGGGCTCCACACTCAGCAGGGAGTCAGCTTTAGAATTCTTTCTCCCTCCCTCTGCCCCTTCCCTGGCTCACGTGTGCTCTCTCACTCTAAAATAAATAAATCTTTAAAAAAAAATTTCCTTTTTTTCTATATTAACTATAGACTACAATATGAATGTTTCATTTTTTTATATTTAAAAAATGTAGCTGAAGAGAAAAACATGGATTTCCCTATAGTATCTAGCACTTCCGTGCATAAACAGTATGTACACTCTAAATTTCTGGATCTTACATTCAACTCCAATTTCAGGCTATAAATCCCAATGATCAAATTATAGAGGTATTAAGCTCATCTTAGTAGCCAGGAAAGGAAATTGTAGAAGAAAATGAGAGCCAATTTGACGTCTATGTTCTACAAATGCTTTGCATAATCATAGCACCTCAGTGAAGTAGATATCACAACTCTAATTTTCTGAATGAATTAAACAGCAGTTGTGAAAGATGTAGTATTCCCTCTTGATCACATGAGGGTAAAAAATTTCAAGTTCAAATTCTGGTGTAGTCCCTCATCATGTTGGCACGGCAGCGATTGTAAAGTTGGAATTCTACTCTCAATCTGAGGATGCGCTCTTACCAGAGACTGACACTTTTAAGGTACTTAAATTCCTTGGTATATACACACTTTAAGGTACTTAAGTTCCTTAGTATATCTATCTATATCTATATATCTCTCTCTATATATATAAATCTATATATATTCCTATAAAAATATATATATTCCTGTGTATAATCTATATATGTAATATATAGATTATATATAGCTGTATAATATATAGGTTATATATAGATATATATAGGAATATATATATCAAGGAACTTAAGAATATAAGAATATTCTTTTATATATGTATTTTTTCTTTCATATATATGTGTGTGTGTGTGTGTATATATATATAAGTTCCTTGATATCTATCTATCTATGTATCTATTCTTATCTCTTGAGTAATGAAATGCCTGGACCCCATACTCTACAACTCTTTGACGTTATAATTGTATATAATACTGGAGGTTTTCTGTTGCAAAAAGTTCTAGGCCACGTCCTGCAAGAACTGACCCTCCTTCCTCATCCTCAGCTGGGAAGACAGCTGTGTTCCCTGGGTAATCACTTTCCTCCAAATTGTTATAATTTCACATTTGCAACTGCATCTCTAAATGTCTGGGTCACAGTGAGAAGCAGCTGATACAGATAAATTACCAAGATAACCTTCTGCTGAGGTTGTTAACATGACTGATAGGAGTCATTATATAAGTTAGAGATCATTATTTTTTATTGGCAAAATGGAATTTTCCCAATGAGCCACAAGCAGGCTCTGAGATGGAGAGAAGTTTTCTTTAGAGACCATGTGTAGTCCAGTGTCTGGACTCCTGAGAACTTCAGTATGTAGCACCTAAAGTGAAGGCACCACAGGCAAGAAAAGGGGTTCTGTCGAAAAGGGGTTCTCAGGCTTCAGTGTACATCAGAATGATCTGGAGCCTTCTCAAGTCACATTGCTAAAATTATGGACTCAGCAGGTCTGCAATCAGGCCTGAGAATTTGCATTTCTAACAAATTCCCAGATAATGCTGATGCTGCTGATTCTGGACCAGTACTCAGAAAGCCCATACATGGTGTAGAATAATGTTTGGTTTAGCATACATGCTCTGGAGGCACAGCACCTAGGACTGAAACACCTCTCTTCCCTTGAGGGCTTCAGGTAAGTTTATTAACCACTTGAAGCATAGTTTCTTCATCTGTTATATAGCACTAAAAATAGGATGAGTGGTGAAAGCACATAGCACAATGCCAGACCGGAGAAAGAGTTCAATAAGCAGTAGTTGCTGCTCTTACCTCCTCCCGGGTTTGTAGATATTTCATGTGTCCCACTCTCAGGAATGCAGTTCGATGGCTCTGAAAAATCTACACGGTCTCTCTGGGTGGCACTGGCCAGAAAAACATCCACAGGAAGGGCTTACCAACCTATCACCAAATACTACAGCTGATAGAGACATTATTTTCCAGTTTTGATTTCAACAATGAGGAAATTAAAACGAAGGAAAGTCAAGTCACAGCCTGACCCAGCTGGTCCTCAGACATTTCCCACCCACAGGATCACTTGCTTACTTTGGCTAGTCAGTAGAATATGTGTGAATGTGCCAGATTAGATATAGGTCAGGAAAAATGATTTATTTTCCTCTTGTATAATTAAATTTCTAAGGCTTTTCTTTCCATCTGTCTGGCTGTAGAGGAGAAGAGCGCCTCAACTCACACTCTCATGGTGGCTGCACAAATTAGCCTGTGGCCCTTTCTGCTTAAGGAAGGTACAACTTAACTTACTGTGAGCTAAGACTAAGGGATAAAATCCTGCAAATCAGGGAATTGAAGGATTGAAGCACTCACAACATTTTCAAAGTTATTTTGTCTGCCCTTTCTAAGCTGGCACGTGTAAACCCTGATGGCTTGCTTTTCATCACTCTTTGGTTTCGATGTCTAAGTTCTTCTCCCTCTGTAAAGCAGATCCACCCCTCTGCATCCCTTTACAAAGCAATTTGTGAAAACTTTATTTGAAGTTCTGGGAACTTGCAGGCCTTCCCTGAGCATTGAGCTCATTTTCTGTGTGTGGAAAAGGAGGGCTGTGTAATCGATCTTATTTAGGGCTTCACTAGGGCTACCGGGAAGATCAGAAGCAAATTTGCTCTTCTATTGCAGCAATGCTATAAGGCATCATGATTTGTCTTATTCTGTCATCTCATTTGATCTCCAATCTCTATTCAAACTTGTCGCTTGTCAGGCTTGAGATTTTGCCTAAAATTGACTAAATGTATTTCATAGAGGCTATGTCCCCCAAATCTGTTGTGGAATGCAGTTAGCTTAGACTTGCCTTTAGTCAGAACTCTTCTCTTCATGTTATACATGCAGTATTCTATTAGAAAGTCATGAGGAAATTGTTATGGTCAAATTAAGATCTTAAGATTTCCTGAAGTTCAATTCCATTGGAAAAGTTACAGAAAACTAAGGAGAATCAGCACATAAAAATCCATATACTGTAATGGAATGTTTACAGATATTCCATGGAGGCTTCTTTCCTTAAAATGATTAAATATCCAAGCTAGCTAGCGTGTGTGCGTGTGTGTGTGTGTGTGTGTGTGTGTGTGTGTGTGGTGTGAGAGAGAGACACAGAGAGAGAGAAATAGAGACAGAGACAGAGACAGAAGCTCAGCTGAGCTGCCAGGTATCAGATAGTTGATCAAACAAGACAAAAAAAATTGAGAACAAGCCTCTAATCGCTTATTGCAATAATATAGGCAAGAGACTAAATTAGAGACAGGGCTGGTTCCCCTCCTGTCCCGTTTCCTTCTGCGGAACAGCACGTAGATAGAGGGGCAAAGGAATCAGCACCAACGATGTGGAAGTTGTTTCACTAATTGAGGCAGCCCCAGACAAAAGGCTTCAACAGTGTTAGGGACTCAGGGGCCGGGGAGCAGTGAAAGAGGAAGTGCGACGTGGGGAGAAGTATGGAGTTCAAGTGGGAGGAAAGAGTCTTCAAGATTTCCACAAATACGGAGGCCTCAGCAGAGGTACCTGAAGAGGAAGGACCTTGGCCAAAGGCCCAGATAAAGAGACCAAGGAATGCAGCTGCCTTGGCTAGCAATGTAAATATTCCTAAGAATGTGGCTGACCAAAGAGTGGTGAGTCCTTGATTCCAACTCCTCCTAGTGACCGGAACTCTGGCTATGCACCAAGTGTGATGAGGGAAGGGTAGCTTTCCCTTGTGAGAACTGACAAGTAGAGATTTTGTAATTGCCTGTTTTAGGGGCTGAAAGATCACACGTTAAGCTTTCGGTCAGGATCAGAGGGTATGTCTGCGTGTGTGTGCGCATTTGAGATTTATATTAATATAACTTTTTCCTTTGGAGCATCACCCAATCGCGGCAAAACAAAGATCATCAAAGTAACACTAGACTCTTTCTGGAACCACAAAAACAAACAAACAAACAAAAAACACTTTTTCATGCCCAAACTGGAAGAATCTAAGTATGGCTTTCAAGGGAGTGGTGGTAGGGCATCATTTTGAGAAATTATTCTTATTTTCATGGGAATGAAACTTGTAAGGAAGGAAGGACAGTTGTTTGGAAGTAAAGTAACAGACAGACATAGAGAAGGAAAAGGGTTTTTGGTAAAATGAATGATAGCAGTGCATTTTAACTTTAATAAATAACTTTTTGAAGTGAGAAAAATGAATTTGGTTGAAACCAGAGAGTGAATTTTTCTTTTTTGCCTCCTACAATTAATAAAATATTGACTAATATTGTTATATTCCTTAAACAAGTTAATTAGGAAATTTCTCAATGCCAGTTTTACTTGGCATCACATAGAAACTGAAATCAGTGTCCCATTGCAGTAAAAGTTACTTCAAATAATGCTTTATTTACTTAGATAATGTTATTTGCCATTTAGTTCATTTTAGAAGATGTAATTGTATGATATTCCTGTTTTTATATTTTCTTGTTTTTTAGTGAAACATTTTCTCTCAATTAATCAAACTGCAACATTATCAAAATTTTCACATACAGAATGGGAAATTTCCACACATCTCAATAACTATTTTGGACACTTGCAGTTAAGCACATTAAGATGCTTATTAGTGGAGAGTTGTGGAATGAGCCTCAATTAGTGAATTAGACTGTATTCATTACACTTCACCAAATGCTCATTAACAGATTGTTTGATATTTTTTTCTGCCCATGCTAAAAAAAGGGGGGGGCGGGGGGAGCTAGCTTGCCTTAGCAGCAGTATGGAAATGCAGTCACATGATAGTCTGCTTACAGCTGCCTGGAGTAAAGAATGTTTGCAGCCTTTATCAGTAAGACTTTGTCTTGAACTAGGGCTAATTCTCCTATGCCACTAGGGAGACCAGTGGGCATATATTTTATAAAAGTTTTTTTTTTTATTTTAAAAATGGCAGGTCCATTTTTGGGAAAAACAGAACTCCTCTGACAGTTCATTTTGGCTCAAAGATACCGTGATGCCTTGCCAAACCTTTTTTTAGGATGCCTAACAATCTAGGATGCTTCCATCCAACTTTCCCTAGCTTTCCTCTTCACTCAGGCCAGAATTCTACTTGGTCTGATGTCTGTCTAAGCCTTTCCAACCCCCTCTCCATTTGGTCTCACACAAGTCTTTCCCCTAAAATCTTTGCATGTTTAATTCCATCTTGGTGTCTGATTTTTGGAAGACCTGGACTAATACAATAAGCAAAGGCATTCATCAAAGGAAAAAAAAAACAAAAACAAAAAAAACCTAGAAAGTCTCTGCAATTAAAATCACATATTACCTCTGGAAGATGGGGGCTAAAACAGGAGGGAAGTTTGCAAGTCTGTTATGGAAAAATTAGATCTCCGGGGTCCCATATGCTTACCCAGAAGCCAGGCAGTACCCTCTCCTTAACCCTAGCAGAAGATCTGAAACATACCTGGGCAATAGAGCATGGCTAGGGATAGGAGTAAATTGATCCGGTAAAAATAGGAAAATTAAGTAAAAGTCTACCTAATGATATAGGGTATTTACAAAACTCTTCTCGTACAAGGCTCACCAATTGGAGGTTTCTTCTCTTTGGCCAAATAGCCACTACAAGAAAAATAACCTTGGATAATGAGTTAGAATTTCTGCTTTTAAAAAGCCAGTTGCACTCTTTAAATACCTTGACATGAAGCCTGCCAGCCAGAAAGCTCTCTTTGTATTAACGTTCTTTCTTTCTTTTTTTTTAAGATTTTATTTATTTGACAGAGAGAGACACAGTGAGAGAGGGAACACAAGCAGGGGAAGGGCAGAAGCAGGCTTCCCGCAGAGCAGGGAGCCCAATGTGGGGCTTGATCCCAGGATCCTGGGACCATGACCTGAGCCGAAGGCAGACACTTAACAACTGAGCCACCCAGGTGCCCCACTTTGTATTAACTTTCAAGTGTCTCACTTTTCAGAGAACTAAATAGCAAAGCATCACTGGATATTTGAGAAAATCCCTTAAAGTTACTAATGTAACAAGAAACCAAAAAAGGGAAATATAGAGAAAATAGGAAATGGTTAACAGAATTACATGGAGAAGATAGGAACTATGGAATAAATAGAAAAATTGAAATTAAAGAAATCATCAAAAATTATACTTGCTATCCTCAAATTGGTAAGAGTATTGGAAGATACAAGTGAACTAAAGTTTCAGAGAGTAGAACAAAAAGAAAAAGCAGTGAATGTCATAACTTATAGATTGGCTATATTTTTTATTCATTAAAATTTCTCAACCACAAGAATCTCACCACAAGAGATAGCAGATAAAATAGAGTGGAATAAATTATTGGTTGAAATAATATAAAAATACTTACTATAATTAAATAACATGACTTTCAAGATAAAAGGGACCTCTGAGTAGAAAATTAATGGAAAAAACTCTATTAATGTAACTAGTTCTGAGAGCTTTCCATAAAATGAAAGAAGTCATATGAAAACATCAGAATTTCAGTTAGTAGCAGACTTGATGATTGCAATAGAATTATACTGCTTTGTAAAAATATTTCCAACTGAATTTCCATACCCAAAAAAATTAGCTCTCAATTGTGATATTATTTTTATTTTAGAGTTTTTCCCAGAAGTTGTCATAAATTCTAACATTTGCTAAAAATAAATTTCAAAAAAGGAATTTTCTGTAAAAAAATTCTGTAAAGAATATAAGGGATATCTGATATGACTTTATAGAGAATATGTGAATTGAATTCAGTGTTTCAAAACGGAATTTCTCAGGTCCCATGATTAAGCACATTCTGTAACTTTGGGTCGATGGTAGCAGTAGTAATAAGAGTCATGTAGGCTTCATCTTGCCCTTCCTAGAAGCCTGTAATGGTGAATCTGTACTTTTTGGGAGAAAGGTCAAAGATGACCACCCAGTAGTGCTGAACACTGAACAGTCAGAGAGCCCTCAGCTGTTCCTTGCCACTGTAATAATGCATTTTTTTTCCCTTCCAAGATTAAATGAAACAACAAATCCTTTTAGAGAGTTTAGCTTTTGATGAGGATTGTTCTTACTATATAAACTTAAAGCAGTTTAATCATATCAAATAAATATATACATTTTTCTTAAATGCTATAAATACTGAAAAGTGATGGTTTGATTAATTTATATTAGTTCAAAAGTCACAAATCATCTTTAATGTTAGATATTATGTATATGTTTGCCTACATTTATTATATATAATCTATGACATATATACTGTATATAATGTGAAACTAAAACGTCAACATTGTTATGAGTATCATATTTAATATCAGAAATATAGAACAAAAGACGTGAAGAAAAAACATTTAAAATATAATAATAGCAATAAATATAATAAATAAAATAATATTTAATAATATGTGATATTATTAATATGTTTATGTTAAAATATATTAAAATAATATGTAATAAATATAAATAAAATAATATGTAATAATATAAAATATGCATAAATGTTGGCCCCCACCCCCAATATAGTTTTAATTGCCTGATCATTAAAATCATTTAACCTTTTAAAAATACCCCCCAAAAAGAAAGAAAATAAATAGGTAGCCTTTTTAAATCCATACAAGGATAACCAGTATTAAATTTCACAAATAATCCTATGAACCATTTTATATACACTTTCCTATTTGCCATTTTGAACATAATGTACATAAAACTTGATATCCTATTTATACCAAAAACTGAAAAATATGAAATGTATCTTCATAAGAAATAAGTTTAGGGCACATGGGTGGCTCAGTCGGTTAAGAGTCTGCCTTCAGCTCAGGTCATGATCTCGGGGTCCTGGGATTGAGTCCCCCATTGGGCTCCCTGCTCAGCAGGGAGTCTGCTTCTCCCTCTCCCTCTCCCCCTTACCCCTGCTCATGCTCTCTCTCTCACATACTCTCAAATAAGTAAATAAAATCTTTAAAAAAAATAAAAATAGAAGTAAGTTTAAATAGCTTTAACTGCCGTTAATATGTATGTATTAATCATTACTTAGCAAAGGCCTCTGGAGCTATTTCTAGTGAATGCCCACCCACATGTCCTTCTGTATCATACAGCCTGCATCCCCAGGCCTTAGCTAGTTAGACCTGTAGTAAAAACCAGGCCCGAGCAGGGGGCACTTTCACAGTGCCGGTGACGAGAAGTGGAAGGCACAGATGGGCTGGCATGAAAGACTGGAACCCAGGATAAACTGGCCTGAGCAGCTTTTCTCTCAGAAACTTGAATTAAGAGCCACAGAAGAAGTCGGCAGCTCTAGAACCTGCATGTGAAAAATCATGTTGCAATAGACAGAGCATATATTGTTGTCCACATAGACGCTGAATTTATGGAAATTCTAAACAGAGAATCACACCGACAGCAGCCCTGACAGACAAGCAGCAGGAGGAGTAACAGCAGTAATAATGGCAGAGAACAGCAGAGATAACCATACACTTATTTCCCAAACAGCACGGCCCAAGTTTCAACAAAATGCCAGTTTCAAGATGTATGGGGGCCCTGGCCTCCAGACCTCGGCTACACGCAAGCTCCTCCTGGAAAAGCGCAGCTCAGTCTGCATGGCCATACACAGCAGCCTTGTCGATGAGAAGAGACTCTAATTTGGGTTGCCAGCACCCCTTGAATACGTTTGAGCATGTTAATGTTTCTGGAAACAAGAAAATCCCAGAATAGAATGCTAGCTATATGAATTTTACCAAGTTATTTACCCGGCTTGCTCATCTACATAACAGGGATAGTAAAGCCCACCTCACACTCTTTTAATTTTTTTTTTAGAGATTTATTTATTTATTTTAGAAGGAGAGAAAAGGGGAGGGGCAGAAGGAGAGGAGAGAGAAAAATCTTAGACTCCCCACTGAGCGTGGCGTCCGACTTGGGGCTGGATCCTATGACCCTGAGATCATGACCTGAGCAGAAATCAAGAGTCAGACACTTAACCAACTGAGCCACCCAGCCACCCCTCACCTCATATTCTTGTCAAATATTGAATGTGATAAAACATATGATGTATCTTGGGAACAAGTGGTACTTCCCTTCCCTTCCGTATACCACAGAATTCTTTTACGTAAACTTCTCCGATTCTAGTTTTGATTACCTCCTTAACTGAGGTCATGCTTCGTCATGAGGCAGCCTGAATTCAGTGACCAGGTAACACACATATATAAAGTCCCTGTCCCCTCAGGCCGAAAAAGTTCTGTCCTGCGGCTGAGGCCTTCAGTGAGATTTCCTCAGAGCCATATTTTTGCCTCTGTCCAATTCTGTGTGTCTCCCAAGAGCACTCCCTAATACACCCCCCACATGCTAATTTGTTTCTCACTATCAACTTCCTAGGGCACCTAATATGTGACAATCGGATCTTTTTAACAGGCTGATTAAGCCAAAATGGAAGGTTTGAAGTTATATCAATTGACAGGTACAATTTAGTCACTTTAAGTATTAATAACCTAAGTTGAACATAAGATTAACTAGGGCTGAAGTGGAAAATATGTTGTGTGCAGGATTTTTATTTTCTCATCCTGGAGAGATGGAAGAGACACAAACAGAACGCTTCCTTTCCTTCAACCCTCACAACTAGAGGCAGAAGAGAGAATTGGCAAAGTGGATAAGGGTTAGAACGGTAATTTTGTCCCCACATTTTGTTCCTTTCCTAGATTTTCTGAAAAATTATTTAGTCCTCATAATAATTCTGTAAGGTACACCCCACAGCCTGCTGCCCATTCCACATACATATCAGAGAAGGCAGGAAGCTTACCTGTAGAGTTACCACATCCTCAGTGCCTACCATGGTCCCTGACACAAAATAGATGGTCAGTGACTAGAGAATGAAAGAATAAATGCAAAAAAAAAAAAAAATGTCCCCTGACACATCAAATATATTATTTGTATTTAGATAAAATACACATTTTCTAACACAGACCATGATGTTCTCCTTATAAACCTAATATTCCATATTCGCTTCTTCATGAAGAGTACCACCATCCCTCCAAAAGTTACCCTAGATGATCCCTTTTACTCATAGTTCTTCACTCACCACTTTGAAGGTGTACACAACATATGTTGATTCTACTTGCAAATGCTTCAGTGGGATTTTCACTTATTTTAAGAAAATGTGCAGATTCCATATAAAACATTTCTCTGTCCACCCTATATCCAGATTCATCTCTCACTACTGGTGAGATAGTCTTTTACGTATCACATACCAATAGTATCAAATACACTGTAGACCCCATACTTGAGAAAAAAGTATTACTATAGTAAACTTCCATTGAGTATTTCCTAACTGCCAGACACTGGATCAGTGTTGTATATGGATTTTCTTGTGTTATTTTTACAACTCTCTTATAATCTCTCTTTCATAAATAAGGTAAGTAGGACTAAGTATTTAAATAACTCACCCATGGTGGGAAAGCTGGTAACTATAGTGGCTGATACTCAACACTAGACATTCTAAATCCAGGATCTCCTCTTCTGTTTGCTCTTACCTTCAGAATGGCCCAATTCACATTACTGTTATTTTCTACTAAAAAAAGTATCACTCTCTCATCGCAATGTATCTCAACCGACAACTCTTATGAAACTGTTCTTAAGTCTCAATGAAAATGTCAATCCTCTTTTGTTCCACTTTGTTCCGTAAATGCCTGCACACATCTATTTTGGTAGTCACGATTTCATTGCCTGTGCCTATAATAGATCAGCATTATCCAAAGTAGACTTCATATAGGGCGACTGCATGGCTCAGTTGGTAGAGCCTGCAACTCTTGATCTTTGGGTTGTGAGTTCAAGCCCCATGTTCAGTGTAGAGATGATTTAAATAAATAAACCTTAAAAAAAAATTGAGTGTTTCAAAATAGGCTTCATAGAGTTCTAGTTTCATTTTTTAAGGGATAAACTTTCCACTGCATTGATGATGTCCGTGAGTATTTAGGGTACCCACTTTCAATGAACTAATGGCCTAGTATATGCTTTCCAAATTGATTATCCATCACTCACTCAATTCCTGGAATTTCAAAGTTATTCTATTAATCATTCAACGTTCCTAAACACTTTGCAATAAAGTTGTGTTGATTGGAATTCGTTTCCAGAGATTTGCAATCTTGAAGAATGCCTTGAAGAACTCTCTTGTCTTCTCTTTCCACCTGTGAATAAACTAGATATTTGAGCAGAGGCTTTCATTAATGACAGTCACATGAGTCTGGAAATTCTATTTCAAAAGAGCAGTAATCACATGTCCTTAATACTACTGGAGCTTTCAGCTGTTCACTGCAGCTATGTCACATCAAATCCACAAGCCTGATATTTAAATATCATGCTTTTTATTATTATTTATTTATATCTAATTTATTAGTTGGATACATCTCTGTAGCCTTGGGGTATGAGTATCTTGAAGTTTAATTAGGAAGCCAGTTTTGAGTATTATCACTTCCAATCAAACATAGAAGACAGGAACATAAGCAGAAAAGCCACAGGAGCTAACAGACCCCACCTCCCAGCGAGCTGGCAAAACCGTACGAACTAGGAAAAGATACATGAAAGGAGGCATCTAATTAGAATCCTAAAGCTTTTAATGTTTAAATGTACTTTAAATTGTAAAGTAGAGCCACATGGAAGATACACGCCTCCATATAACATGATTTGTGCATATGCATACCATTTCTTCTGCAGGCCATATTGAAATCCCCAATGCAGCAGAAACATAGTGCCCCTTCTCGTACACCCTGAGACATATTTCCTGGTGTGGGAATTAGCCCTGGCATTAAGCCAAATCCTTTCATCCAAATATTGGAAAGAGAAAAACAATCCTAAAGTTGAAAAGAAGAGATGATTCTTCTTTCCAGTATGCTGAAACAAAATTAAATTAATAATATTAGGTGGTCATCGTCAAGGTCATGGAGGGTGGTAAAGCAAGGCCCATTTTTTAATGCATGTCCGGTTTGAGGTTTCATTGAAAATAATATCATTGTATTATCAACAACGGCATCACCATTATCATCACTGACTGCACTGATTTATATCATGCATTATTGTTTAAAAGAACTTGAATATTGATTATCTCACAATAGAATATTTATATATCTTTAGATGTACTTTTAACTATGAGCTGGAGGAAAATGATATGTGCATAGTATGAATTTACAAACGGCATTTAATACATAGGACAATGTTAAGGACACTTCTACCTTTTTTTTTTTTTAAGATTTTATTTATTTATTTGACAGAGAGAGACACAGCGAGAGAGGGAACACAAGCAGGGGGAGTGGGAGAGGGAGAAGCAGGCTCCCCGCAGAGCAGGGAGTCTGCTTCTCCCTCTGACCTTCCTCCCTCTCATGCTCTCTGTCTCTCATTCTCTCTCTCTCAAATAAATAAATAAAATCTTTAAAAAATAAAATAAAATAAAAAAATAAAAATAAAAATGGTCTTCCAGTCTCTCATTTTACTTCATTATTCTGATGGGAAATAGAAGTTTGACTTAACCAGCTCTGATATGGTGCCTACAAGATGGGCCTGGGTCTGATCTTAGAGTTGACACAGTGATTATTTTCCCTAGGGTATCATCAATCCATGTTTGATTTTTTTAACTAGTTTCTATTTTTGGTTTCTTGCCAAACTCTGACCTGTTATGACCCTCCAAAGCTTTCTGTATTTGGAGAAGTGGCAGTGAGATGGAATATATGTTCAAACATGCATTTTTACATTTTATTTATAGTCAATCTTCAGTTTTCTTTATATCAGGAATCATAACAACAAAGTGCCAATAGACTAAAAAAAAAAAAAAAAAGAACATCTGTTTCATGTGTTTTCCATCATGAGGACATTTGAAGTGTGAGATTCTTTTTCTAAAAGATCAACACTTTGAAAATCCTTCTGATGACAAACTGTGCCTACTTCCAGAGCATGCAGCAGTAAAACACTATTATATAGCTCATCACACCCAGGATGAATTGTCGGCTGTGAAACATTATGATTTATGTGTATATTCAACATTTGTTTTTGGAGCCAAACTGACTTCTCTCTTAATTTGTTGTAACTAAAATGATCTCTTCTTAATTCTCTGTAATTAGCAATCCTTAATTCCGTTTAATAATGCAGGTATACACAAAGCATTTGTCGCACCTTTTTTTCCTGCAAAAATTCTCATCAGTGCCCTTAATTACCTCCTGACATCACTGTGTTGTGGTTGTGGACTTGCACACGTTACTGTGTACAGCATGGCTCATAAAGCCTAATGAGAGTAAGTTCATTAAATTAATCCCAATAATTAACAAACTTGCTGCCTGCTTCTCAGATGTCTAATTTGTGACAGAAACTTGGCAAATGTTTTCAATGGTGAAAACAGAATTGAATCCAAAAAACCTTTTTGAGAGAAGTTGAAATTCATCTTTATTAGAATTTCTTCATCAAGTACACAATTCCTAATTGTATATATATCGAGAGAGAGAGAGAGACATATCTGCAGTGAAAATAAAAATAAAATAAAGAAAGTGTTGACCAAATGACAGAGGGTTAAGGATGGTGATTTTTCCCCTCATGGAGTGTTCTTAAAGTGGAAGGAAATTATCTTGTTTTCATATGTCAGTAATTCCACTTTTATGTGCAAAGGCTTAATTCTTTTTCATTCCCAACTGCCACCTACTTCCCAAATTGCTGGTTCAAATGCTTTCCTAAAATGCTCCATCTATCCAAGTTATGTGTTGGTATGACCAAAGTATCATGACTATAAGTATAATAACAGGTCATTAGTAGTTTCTGCATTCATAAATCAAGGGACAAATTCATTCCTCAAATTACCCTAAGATTATAGATGTGTTATAGCCATATCCCACTCAAATGAAAAAGTACAAGTAAAAGGGTAGAATACAATTTAACACTTTGCTTACTTGCTTTTATGCCTTATTTTATTTTATTTATTTTTTGATGGAAACAAGTCTTTATTAAGTAATTTTTAATATCAGAAAATGAAACTTATAATTCTTTTTACAGCAAATATATAGTATCAGTGCTTTGGCCATCTTAAGTTAAAGGCCCTTTATCATAAAATATATGGTTTTAAACTTGACTCAAATTGAATTTATAATCCCTATGACTTCCCTACATAAACATAACAAAAGAGTGTAGTAAAATTAGCAAATACTAAACTATATCGATAATTTATCATTCTTAGTTTGTGGTTTTAAGAAAGAATACACACACCTAATATATGTCGATTCCTTGGCTTATTAGTTGCAGTGTACAATGCAGCAAAATACAAAATGCATGCTTGGTGAACATTCATATCTACAAGATGGCAGCTAAAGATTAGGTTTCAATACTGACATTTAACTATCCTACAAGCAATTAACGTTACATCATACTATGCCATCAAGGCAATTTTTATACTGAAAAAATCAAAATAGAAAACCTTATTGTAAACTTTTATACAAAATGTAGTTCTTCAAGTGGAAATAAAAAATAAAATTTGTCTATTTACTATTCAATACACATAGGTTTTTCAATTTTTTGTTATATTGAGAAAAAAAGCTCTTTTGTGTTGGGAAAACAATGCTTCAAAAAATAATTCATAGAAAAACCCACCAGTATATTGTTTTGTCCTTTCAATGCCAGCACAGATTTTGGGAACATACTGAGGATGAGGTTATAGACATCCACAGGTGAAATGTAAAAGTGTATCTTAAAGAAATCTTTCCTTGTGATTGGAAATAGTTTTGAAATGAAGTAAACTGATTGAAGGTCATCACAGCTGCTTTTGTAAATTATGCTAATGGCATTGTTATCCCTCTCTCCCTCCCCCTCCCCTAAATTACTAAAAAATAAAAAAAAAATAATCTGCAGTTATGCCTTATTTTAAATTCTTAGGGTGTGGAACGGATTCTGGCAGATGGTAGGTGCTCAATCACATCAGTTGAATAAATTAGAAGGTAAATCCATAATATTTTAAAAATGAATTTATTCTAACTACTCTTTTTTTAAATAAGTAATTTTTTCTTTAAATTAATCCCAATAATTATATATATATGTGTGTGTGTGTGTGTGTGTGTGTGTGTGTGTGTGTTACCATTCCCCAGAAATATACTGTCTCAACTTACTAAGCTGACAGTAAAATGTATTCAAATCTCTCCTGTTTAGCTTCTCCTCAAGAGTCCTCCTCTGAACTGATGCTTTTTGGGGTCATAATTGTAATTGTGTTTGCTGGCAATCCTGTGGAGCCTCTTTCTTTCCTTTTTAAATTATTTCCATTTCTTTATACTTAGCAGGGATATATATCAGACTTGTTCACATCAAGGAATACTTAGTGGGGCTGTGACTCAAGGAAGAACCCTATGACATAAATAAGAATTATCAACTACTAGAACAAAATAGAGACTTAGATGACAATGGCATATCTGTTTTAACCCCCTTCTAAAGATAAAGTTATTGCATTTGTTTATTTATTTGCATCTGGTAGTCTGGGTTTGTGTAACTATTACAAACCTGATATTTCTCAGGGGTCTTTGCATCTTTGTGGACTGGCTTTGTATAGGTGCTGAAGAATATGGGCTTTGCCATCAAACAGGTCTCCGTTTGAACCCTGGCTCCTCCATGTGAGCTGTGTGACTTGTGCTTAACTCAGCTTCCCAGATCATGCAGCCATAAAGTGGGGATGTGAATTGTACTGAGCTTGTGAGGTAGTAGAAGTTATTATAATGAATATTTATAAGAAAGTGCTCAATAAATGTAACCATTTTTAATATGACTGTTTAACAATGAATCCTGGTCTGTCTTAAAAGAATGGTGGAGGGGGGTGCCTGGGTAGCTCAGTCAGTTAAATGGCTGCCTTTGGCTCTGGTCATGATCTCAGGGATCTCAGGGTCCTGGGATCGAGCCACGCATCGGGCTCCCTGCTCAGCTCCCTGCTTCTCTCTCTCTCTCTCTTTCTCTCTCCCTCGCTCCCCCTGCTCATGCTCAATTTCTCTCTCTGTCAAATACATAAATAAAATATTTTAAAAAAATGGTGGAGGTGCTCCTGTCCTATGCTTTGCCCACATATGAAAAGGGGAAGAGAGGGTTATGTAGATTGTAAAAATAAGTCACAATGCAAATCCTAGTTTCATACTGAGCGAGAAGTCCCCAATTAAACCCCAACTCACAAAGCCCCAGTATTTTATTAGACAAAAAAAAAAAAAACTTAAATAGAAGATATAAGAAAACTGGTGAGAAAATCAGCTTAAATTCATTCCTGAAACATAGGCTGTGTAAACCAAGGGATATAGGGTAGCTGTATAAAACAAGGTCTTTGAAGTTCCTGCAACCTGGATTAATATTCCAGGTCTGCACTTAGAAGTCCGTGGCCTTGGGCAAATTATTTGACATCTGAAAACCCCAGATGTCTCATCCAAGGAATCAGAGTAGAATATGCCTCTTCTGTTGAAATACTTGAAAGCAGTAAAAAAAAAAAAAGACCTCCAAATAGAAGGCAAACTCTTATTTGGTAAGTGAGATTCATACTTTATTTCTGAATGAAAATTAAATAACACCTGATTCTCAAAGTTGAAAACCACAAAATTGTGAGCAAAGCATTTCTAAATAGACCTTACTTCATTTTATTCAAACAAAATTCTTTAAACTGGCATAGTGGCTCTCAACTGGGGGAAATTCTGCCTCACCAGGGACATCTGGCAATTTCTGGAGAGACTTTTGGCTGTCACATTGGGGGATACTATAATTTCTGATCATTATTAAATATTCATAATCAAGGGCTAGTGGTTGTATTCTTCAGAATACTAATAAGTTATAAAAAATAAAATATATTTAATACTTATTAATTTGCAGAAACTATCTTCTTCATACATTTAATCCTAGCATCTGTGCTGAAGTAATTCCTGGCAAAAAAGGGAGTAAGGGGTAGGAGGCAGAAGACAATACAATTTCCAATCCTGTAATACGTAAAGTACTGTTTAGTGAATATTCTGGACATCCAGAATCCTACCACCTGGATCACTGCTTTAAAATAGACATTTCTCCCCCTGCCAGATTGAATGGATAATATTTGCTCCTTTCTATTGCTTGCACGGCTGTCAAACTGTTTGAGAAGCCATCTCTATCCTAACCCAAGGCATCTTTCTCAAGTCTCTGTGTCTTTGGGAAGGTGCCTTCTAACTTTGACTCAAACTGGGGTTCACATTTTACTCTATTCTGCAGTGGTCATCCACAGGAGGAATGTGACCTGAACCTGCTGGTCTCAAGGCTCTAAATCCTGTGCCTGGATTGTGACTACCTTCTGATCTCCTTCACCACATCACATGCTGCTAGCTCTCTTTTGACAGAGTCTCTATGCCAAATCATGGCACAAATGGTTATCGTAAGATGGATACACCTCATTCCCCTCCCTGAATTTTATTTGTTGGAGAAATGTTGAAGTGTTACTGAATGATAGCATACAGGTGGTTGTGATTTGTGACGGTAATTATATCAAACAGGAAAATGAGAGAGTAAAATTGTGACTCTTTAAAGGCTGGTTTTGAGGGAATACAAAGGAAAGTGTTATGAGCTCTTTCAGGGAGGCAGAAAAGGCAGAGCTGAGGAGAGAGAGTAAGATGTAGATCTCCAGGCAGAACATGGCAGAGGATATAGTGTGTGTGCGTGAATGCACAAAACTTAGAAAAACAAAAAGCACAGACAGATTGGCAAAATATTTAAAAGTTTTAGAGGGCAAACATATGTCAGCTAGTTGGGGGAAAAAAATGAGACTTGGAAATATAGGAACAAGAACCAATTCTGAATAGCTTGGTTTCATTCTGAAGTGGGAACTGTGACACGGATTTTTAGAGGAGAGTTTATGGCATGAGACAGAATTAAAAAAAAAAAAAATCTGTCTGATATTTATATGAAGAATGGATTAGAGCGAGGTAAAGCTAGATCCTGGAAGACTAGTTGGTAAGGGAAAAACAGAAACAAAAATGAAGAGTTTTCATCGAGGATTCTTAGCAGGACAAAAAGAGAGAAATTTAAAATAAATATGGAATAAATTAGTTTAAAATAAATTGTTGAATAGTCCTACTTTCTTAGCATACTTGAGGGATTGGAGTTGGCCCTGGTGTTTAAAAATTTTTTTTTAGTCATATCTGTTGACACTGTTGCTAAATCTCCAATACTAACACTGACATTTCCCCCAATATTCTATCTTTGTTTTAAAAGTGTAAACAGACCTTGCTCACAAAGATAGCTGAGACTCACCAGGTCTACTTTTCACAGATGGTCAGTGATACCAGGAGTGACCATAGAAAGGAGAAAATATGATGATGTATCCGTATTTTGGCAAAGAAAGACAGCATTGATTAAATTCTTGCAGTTGAACAGAATATTAACAAAGATTCTCTGGCTCATTTGGAGAGGTTGGGATTAATTCATGAACGAGAGGGTAGCTATAGGCAAGATTCCATGGACAGAGAGAGACAAAATGTAGATTATGGCTTAAAAAAATTAACTAGTGAATGGGATGTTAACCTCCAACTGGGGAAGTAATTGTATTATAATGGTGATGGAAAAAGCTATCAAGGAAAGAAATGAACCCGAACTGAAATGTTTCTAAATGGCAAGTAACTTTGGTTACCTTTTCAGTCTGAGTGTGTTTTATAGTGTATACCACTACCCTATGCTCTAAAATCTCAGCAGAGAGTAAAAATAGGAACTCTGTACGATTTCAGCCTTACTACCTAATAAAGTTTTGTCCCCAAACATCTTGCTTAAGCCCCAAACAGGATTCCACAAACAGCAAAATTCCTGCATTCCATGCTGGTTTCCAACCAAAGCACCTCCCTTGACAGGTTGAAAGATCAGAGATAACTTTGAAATACCCTAGGTGTTGCCTGACACATTGCAGGGTTTTCCAAGTCTGGTTCTTCTTCTACCATTCAGAGCTGGTGCTGGATTACTTTAAGAGAGAAGCAAATTTTGACAGCCAGTTGAAGAACATTTTGGGCCCTGGAGCTTGGTGACTCCACAGCGGTAGTGATAAGAAATAAGTAATGTCACTTCCTCCTTGGTTTCTGTCATGACTAAGGTACAAGAAAAATTGAGTGGTAGGTGCTTCTTGTAGAACACACCTCTGAGTATCACTATTTAGGGGGAGGTTCCCATGCCTTGAACTGCAGGATGATTTATCGAGATCATAAACTATATTTTGAGGATAAATGTATTTTTATTTACTTTCCCAGTCCATGAAGGCAGCTCTGCCCTTTGTCTTCTTGTCTAGGAGGATTTGTGTTTGAGGACCTCAACTTGAAGGAAACTTCAAACAGGACTATTTCTCATATATGGTTTTGTTCTGAGGAAATTATGGTGGTGTCTGCCACAGAGTAAGGTAAAATAGGTAAAATTTTTAATGGACTTTATTTTTTTTAGAGTGGTTTTAGCTTTGCAGCAAAACTGAGTCAGAAGTACAGTTTCCATATGGAAACTGGCCCCACACAGGCATAACCCCCCCAATATCAATATCCTGCCTTATATCAGTTCCTTTTTTTGCAGTCAATGAACCTACATTGACACAGCATTGTGTGTGTGTGTGTGTGTGTGTGCATGTTTTGATGAAACATAATTTTTAACTATGTTTTCTTTTGGTGTATAGCTTCATGAATTTTAATGCATGTATAGATTCATGTAACCACCTTCAAAATTCAGATACAGGGTAGTTCCCAAAGATCTCCTTCTTACTACCCCCTTATAGTCACACCCTTCCCTTATTCCTAACCCCTGACAAGCACGGATTTGTTCTCTGTAGTTATCGTTTGTCTTTTCAAGAATATTACATAAATGGAATTATCAAGTATGGAATCTTTTGTGACTGGCTTCCTTCACTCATCAATGATGTCTTTGAGATTCATACAGATTTTTATGTGTTTCACTTATTTGTTCTATTTAATTGCTGAACAGTATTTCATTTTATGGATGTACCACAGTTTGTTTATTTCCCCATAGAAGAACATTTGCATTGTTTCCAGATCAGGGCAATTATGAATAGAGCTGTGGTAGGCATTAATTTACAAGTTTCTCTGTGAACACTGTATTCATTTCTCTAGTTAAATACTCCAGGGTAAAGATTGCTAGGTCATATGGTAAGGATATGTTTAACTTTTTTTTTTTCTAAAGATTTTATTTATTTAACAGAGAGAGAGAGAGGATTGGAGGCGAACATAAGCAGGGGGGAGTGGAAGAGGGAGAAACAGGCT
Source organism: Neomonachus schauinslandi (assembly GCF_002201575.2). Taxonomy (NCBI): domain Eukaryota; kingdom Metazoa; phylum Chordata; class Mammalia; order Carnivora; family Phocidae; genus Neomonachus; species Neomonachus schauinslandi. Next base: position 36,612,785 of record NC_058418.1, on the reverse strand, counting down.
TCCTGCTGAGCTGGGAGCCCGATGCGGGGCTTGATCCCAGGGTCTTGGGATCATGACCTGAGCCGAAGGCAGATGCTTAACAACTGAGCCGCCCAGGCACCCCATGGATATGTTTAACTTTATAAGAAACTGCTAATCATTTTCCAAAGTGGCATTTCTATTTTGCATTCCTGTTAGCCAGAGATGAGAATTCCTAGTACTTGGTCTTTTCAGTTTTTTGTTGGTGTTTGTTTGTTTCCAGCCACCCTAATTGATAGGTAGTGGTACCTGTCATGCTTTTCATTTGTATTTCTTTAATGGAGAATGATATTGAACATATTTTCATATGCTTATTTGCCATCTGTATGTGTCATTACTGAAGTCTGTTCAAGGTTTTTATCCATTTTTGTTTGTCTTCTTGGTGAATTGACTCTCTTATTCTTATGCAGTGTCCCTCTCTACTCAGTCATTCTCTGACTTTTGATTGAAATGTTGGACCATTTGCATGTGATTTTTAATATATTTGGATTTAGGTTTAGTGCTTGGTTTCTGTTTTCCTTTTCTTGCCTTCTTTGGGCTTTCTCCTTTCATGATAGGGATAGTGGTTTGGGATACAGCAAACTGAGACTACTCATGACTTTCTCCCATTTATCACCTCTGGGAGGGTGAAGATTTCAGAGAGTAATGGCTTTTGGTGTAGTTTGAGAGGCTGAATTTTACATTGGTCTTACAGAATCAGTATGATTCCTATTAGTTAAGTTAGCAAAATCTGAAGAAACTTCAACCATCAGAAAATACACTTCCTTCAGTTATGAACATATATCAGTGGTGGCTGGAATGGAATAAAGACTCGAGGTATTTCCCAAACGTTCTGTATAAGAACCGCTAGCTCTTCAAATGACCCCAAAAGACACAACAATCACTACCAACCAGATACATTTCTGGTACAAACATTATGGATTGAAACCTATACCCACTATTCTTGCCCCATAAGAAGAATAAAAGAGTGGATCTGAGCAAAGCATTTAAAGAGAGAATGCTACCCTTTTGCCTCTTCTCTGTCTGGAAATAATTGTTCTGGTAATAAATTCTGTCACTGGGATGTGACTGTTTGCTAAGGGATATTATTGGGAGATCCTCTAAGACTTGGGGGTGATGGGTTTTTGTTTATTTGTTTCTCCAGTTCAATTTCAACTAAGAGAACATTTACAAATCTTCTACTTTTATACTAGAGGTTTTGTCAAACACTAGAAGATAGATGTAAATGTGACATTTTCTGGCTTTTAGAGTCCTTGATAACTGAGAAGCACGTATTCACCCACTGTATGGTTTTACTCTCTCCTGCAACAAAAACTTCTGACCATCTCAAGTGAGTTTAGGTAAAAGTGGAATTCACGGCTCAAGGTCAAGGGGAAATTTGATTTGACTGTGCTTCAAACACTAGTGGTACAGGAGGAATGAACAAGGTCGCAGTTCTTTTTTTCCCCATTTCTTGATGCCCTTTGCTTTGTGGGGCTTCAGTGTCAAACCCACATTCCTCCTGTCGGGACGAATCACAGACAGTGACAGCGTCAGCATCACATGGTGGTTTAAGGGGTAGCTGATAAAAAAGAGTCTTGCCCAAAAGGTACTGAGAAGAACCCAATTGATCCGAATGAAATCAGATAACCATCCCTGGAATTAGAGGAAATTGAATGAAGAAGCCACGCTTCCCCAATGAAAGAAATGCTTGTCATCAACTAGTAAAAACAGAATGTATTACAGATTTGTTTTCAAGATTTGAGGGCATTTGTGGTCATAGTTATGAAAAATCCCATACAAATTTCTAAAAGAAGTTTCCACCTACATATAATAATATCACCAAAGAAAAGGAGACATTCATTATATCTTATAATGTGCTCCAGTGAATATTCCTTCCAGGAACTACAGTTTTATTATTTTCTTCAACTTCATGATAGGGTAAATATATCCTTAAACACATAAGTTCCATTATGTTCTATTCCAATATACTAAGCTATAAGATACATCTGCACCTAGTGATAAACACCAATACTCTTATTTCAGCTTTAGACAGTTACTGCTTTTGCCTTGTTTATCTGACATGTTAAAAAAATCTAAATCAGAGAATTTATTTAGCAACATGATTACTCAAAATTATATCAGAGCAGTAACACTGAATCACCAGGTGCTATAGATTACTCCAAGAAGAACCACCTACCAAATGTAAGTCTGTGTTACGAGGTTCAGTCGTGAATCATGTGTGAATGTCAAAAGGTCAGTGATATTTTAATATGTCAGGGGTGGACAGGATTAATGTGGTGCAGAGCCATTCCTCACCAGTCTGTTGGTTTGTCATGTGACCATGTCTATTGCCCGTGGTTAATATATGAATTTTTACATGGCACGCATAAAATATTCAGAAATGCTGAGCTTTTTTATATGGTACTAATTGGTTAAATGAAAGCAATCTATTTAACTCCTTTACACGTGTCTATGGAACATGGGACAAACGCACACACACACACACACACACACACACTTCTAACCAGAAAAGAGAATGTAGGAACAGTCCTGTGATAAGTGAATACCTTAAAATCTATGAAAAATCAAGAGAAAAAGAAAATGAATTAATTTCCATATGAAACAGATGCATTAGGGTAATTAGTGGTCAGTTATCAAATATCATCTTACAATCAACAGAATATGGATTAAGTACATTTATGAACTAACAGATTGGTCTGTGGTTCCTCAAAAGTATGACTAACAGAGAAGAGGGAAAGGGAGGCATAAATAACATTTGTTAATAGTTAAGCACATGACAGAGGAGTTGACATTATTTTATACTTTTAAAGCTTTGTTTGGACTATTTGACTCACATATAAAGCCATGTGTTTGTTTTTGTTTACTTGAAAATATTTAAGCATCTCTTCCCTGCCAGGCACTATACTAATTGTAGAAGATCAACAGAGACAAGAGTTTTGCCCTCATAGAACTTACCACATAGTGCACAAATAAAGTTAAAGTTAGCTTTGTAAGTTTTAAAAAAAAAGCACATTGTACGCTTTTATTGACTTATAACTGACATACAGTATTATATTAGTTTCAGTTGTACAACATAGTGATTTGACATTTGTATATATTATAGGATGTTCACAGTAAGTCTAGTTGCTATCTATCACCTTACAAAGTTAATGTAATGTTATTGACTATATTCCCCATGCTTTGCATTGCATTCCCATGACTTATTTTGAAACTGGAAGTTTGTCCTTCTTTAATCCTCTTCACCCATTTCACCACCCCCAATCCCTCCTCCCTTTGGCAATCTCCAGTCTGTTCTCTATGAGTCCAGGTTTTGTTGCGTTTTGTTTAGATTCCACGTATAAGTGAAAGTGTGTGATTGTCTTTCCCTATCTGACTTATTTCATTTAGCATAATATCCTCAGGGTCCATCCATGTTGTCACAAATGGCAAGATTTCTTTCTTTTTTTAATGGCTGAGTACTCTTCTATTGTATTAAATATAACACCCCTTCTTATCCACTCATCCATCAATGGATACTTAGATTGTTTCCATATCTTGGCTATTATGTATTTTGTTTTCATTGCAAGAGGATGTGAAGGATTCTGAATGATCCATCCTTAACATGTGTTACTTGGTCTATACCTGAAGCCAGGTGAATGTGATCTCTCCTAATTAGCTACTCTTCATTACCTGATGGCAATGATTGAGTTTTGAGATAGTATTCTGGAGAAGCATTCAAACAAAAGTCTCTCAAAAGCTTCTCTTAAGACTCAAGCCTCTTGCCAAATGATGTCTGCATCATATTGTTGTAGAGTGCTCATCTCCTTCCATACTTGCTATGACCTGAACACCCTAGCCTGTAAACTTAGTATTACAGTTGCTCTTTTCTGTTGTATGAATGTTTCAGTATATTTCTAAACCTCTTGTTACTTTGTTAAATTCAAGGACAATGAAACAAGTTAGTGCTAACTTCAGTAGAAAGCCTTGATATATCTTTTAAAAATATATATCACCATGAATATTAATATATCTTCCCCTCTCTCTCTCTTTCCCATTTATGTGTATATATGAGGAAGAAAGGAAGGGACAATTATCTTTTCACCAGATACTTTACAAGTAGTGGTTAATTTTCATATACTTAAATCCATGATGCCATAACAGCATCACACTGTTCCTGTGAGCACTGAATGTCATTCAAAATTTCACCCAAGTTCACTTGGCTAGAGAGTTGTTGAGCAGGGATTGAACTCCAGCTTTGACTTAGCAGGACTGCCTGGGAAGGATTCTGCTGCCATAGCAGTCTGAGATACTGTAAATGAAGGAATTAAATGGAAAGATTTACTCAGCCCTAGGAACTAGAAACCCATATGGCCAGAGCAGACTAGTCCCTGTCTTTGCTGTGCCTCTCTTGGTCAAGATTATGATTTTTTTCTGTTGAGATATGACATAGCATATGATATTTTCTCTTCTTCACCAGTACCATCAGACTTGACTATACTTTGATGTTATATTGAAGTATAATATTTATATAGACAAGTGTATCTGTTAGACATCTACAAATTGACATATCTTCATAAACTTAACACACTTGTGTGTCAAACACCCAGATCAAGGAAGAAGACATTACTAGTCCTCCAAAAGACTTCCTTACGCTCCCTTCCATCATTTTCCCCCATCCCCACAATAAGGTTTTTTTTTTTTTAACTTCTAACAGCATATGTGAGTTCTGCTAGCTTTTGTACTTCATGTAATTGGAATCATACAGTGTCTGGCTCCTTTCACTTAACATAATTCCAAGAATCACCCATATCATTGTGTAGTTGTATAATGTTTATATTAATTGTTGTATTCCATTAAACATCCATATAAATTTATTTCAATATACAGATGATGGACATACTGGTGATTTCCAACTTTTAGCTCTTATAGAATGGTGTTATAAACATTCTAGGACATATTATTAAATAAATAGTTCACATTTTCAAGGGGTGTATACCAAGCATTGGAAGAACTGCTGTATCACAGAGTGAGCATATGTTCCTTCTTAGTAAAATCCATAAATGACTTTCTTTAGAATTGACTTTTGTTGTGTAAAGATGACATATTTTTCAACTCTTCCTTCCTGCTTTGAATATAATGACTTTTTCTAACATACTGCCTCTCAATAACATACAATTCATTTCCTGCCTGGCCAAGCTCATAGTTCTAGACTCTTAGAAAGATTTTAGTCTCATTACATCCCACTCCACTGAGTATCTTGCTGATGTTGCTTTGGTTTTCTGTATGCATAAAGAATTTGTCTGCTCTCCCAATAATGGACTCTGTATGGAAGGCATTGAATGGCTGAGCAAGAGAAATGAGACTGGAAAAAGCTTGCTTACTGAATTACACTTGTTTGGTTTTAAAATTATATCCTACTTATTTTCCAAAATTTCCTTTGCACCTTAATTCTTATCTGGTAGGCTGTAACTAAGCCTCAGAGGGAATACAGCTTGCTAGGTAAACCACAAAATTGCATGCTGGGTTGTGTTTCTACATACTGGGAAAAACTCTGTAAATATCAGCCACTTGAGTCTTCCTGCAATTGAACTTGAAAAAAATGTGCTTAAAAACATACAGTGAGGGGCAGCTGGTTGGAAGTCACCTTTCATCACGTTCAAGGAAAGGCTATATCATGGCAGGCAGGTAAAAGCATTGCAGAGTAAAATTTAAACCAGTAAATTGTAAATATACAGTAAATTGTACCTTGCATTCCTTCTAATTCTCACTTCCTTCTACTCATATGCTAAGAATTAAAGGTTCTTATATAGAGAGATTTATATATATTTTTTATATAAATTATATATAATTTATATAAATTATAAATTATATAGCAGTAGCAGTCATAAATGATCTTGACAAATTGATCTGAAGCTATACTTTATCTGATAAAGAAACACACTAAGTCACTTAATTCAATTACATGGGTTTTTTAAAAGATTTTAGAGAGAGAGAGAAAGACCGAGCAGGGGGAGGGGCAGAGGGAGGGGGAAGAGAACCTAAAGCAAAGTCTGTGCTGAGCATGGAGCCCAATGCGGGGCTCTGTCCCATGACCCTGAGGTCATGACCTGCAGTTAAAATCAAGAGTCAGACTCTCAACCAACAGCCACCCAGGCACCCCCAATTACATGTTTTTGAGGAAGATAGAGATTATTGAAATCTGTGTCCTCATATAACTTCTCATCTAGCTCTGATAGATCAAAATTCTAGTGTCTATGTAACTAGAACTCTTTGAATTAAAGATGGGATGCAAATAGATGTTAGAAGGGAAAATAGTGTGGTGTAAATGGGACACTCATCCCATATAATTTCCGAAACCCTTTATATGAAAGAGCTAAAAATGTTTGTATTTAATACATGTAGTCATTTAATTCCAAAGAAAGTATATGTATACCTTGTATTCTGATATCAATTGTTGGGTTGTGAATTCAGTTCCTTTAATTGTTTAGCCTCTCTACTCTCAGTTTCCATAATAATCTGCCTATTAGACTGCTGTTAAGTATTGAGTGCGGTAATGCAGCTGAGCGGTTTAGCACAGTGCCTTGCATGTAATCTTACTACAACTATTAACAACAGCAACAGAAATGATAATAACTATCCAAATATGGGAATGTTCAGATGGGAGCCCTTTTTTTTTTTAAAGTAATGCGTAGCACAGAGTAAGTGGTATATAAGAGTGTGGCATTATTATTTCTATTACTGTTTTGATGTTGTTTTATCATTATTATTACTTCTCTTCTAATTTTTGAAGTGTGACAACTACAGCCGTAAGAGGGGACTCTTGGGTTATGCAGATTATCTCCCCTCCATGGGAGTGAGCCGGGGAAATAGCATTCATAGCCTGAAGTTTTATACCATTCCTTTTTTCCATAACCGGGATTCTGGCAATTATACTACTGGGATGACTTTGAATGGAGTTGCATTCCTTTTTTTGTCACCACTAATGTCTAGTATACTCAATTAATCAAAGCACCACCCATAGACAAATTATAATAATAGTGCAAAGTTTTGAGCAACTTCCATGAGCTGAATATAATACAGGATATTTCACATTTAATGTTTCAGCTCTCCCATAAACTTGCAATGTTGGCATTATCTTCGTTTCTCAGAAGTCTGAGGATCACAGAGATTAAAAACTTGCCAAAGCATGAGATGAATCCACATTTTTCGCTGAGTATTTTTCCATTAGATATACTAGAGTTAGCTTATCTATTCACCAGTTGATGTTTGGGTTTCCAGTTTTTTGGCAATTATGGCTGACACTGCTATAAAAATTCAAATACATGAGTATTTGTATGAACATGAGTTTTCATTTTTTCTTTGGCATGCCTTTTCCTAAGAGAAAGAAGCCAAACTCAAAAGGCTACATGTGACTTAATTTAAATGACATTTTTGAGGGGCACCTGGGTGTCTCAGTCAGTTAAGCATTGGACTCTTGATTTCGGCTTAGGTCATGATTTTGAGGTCCTGGGATTGAGCCCCGCATCGGACTCCATGCTCAGTGGCAAGTCTTCCTGAGATTCTCTTCCTCTGTCCTTCTCCATCCCGGCTCATGTATGCTCTCTCTCTTTCTCAAGTAAAGGGATAAATATTTTTAAAAAATGACATTTTGGAAAAGGAAAAACTACAGAGATGGATGGAAAACAGATCATTGGTGGCCAGGGTATGAGCGAGGCATTGACTACAAAGAGGGCAGTATGGTATTTTTGGGTGATGGAACTTTCATATATGTTGATTGGATTGTGGTGGTGGTTAAGCCACACTAGGCATCTGTCACAACTCATAGATCTGAACACAAAAAGGGTGAATTTAACTGCATATAAATTTAAAGAGCAATGAAGAAATAAATAAACACTCTGCCAGAAGACACACCACTTGGAAATGGCAGAGCCAGCAAGTAAACCCAGGAAGATTTGTCTCCATAACCCTGCTCATTCTGCTACTAATGTGTCTTTTTGTCAAATTTGCATTGCCTTATCAGGGATTATTACAAAATGAGTTATTATTAGAAGGTTCCTCTGTTTGTTATTATAACTTCCAAAATGGAATATTTTATATATCATCAGATAGAATATGTCTTAATAAAAACACTGTATCCCTATTCCCATGTATAAATCCACTTTAAGGGGCATCTGGAGTACTCACTTGTTTTCAATGGGGAAAATAAATTAATGCCTTGGATTTGTTAATTTTTTTTAGAATCAGAACTTTTTTAACATTTAAAAATATTAATCAAATCTACTCCAGTATTCCCATCTGTTCCCCAAATCAGACTCTCTTTAAGATAGCATTATGACTCTAACTCTATAATGCTTTTCTCTCCAAGAATACAGGTTGATGTACGCACCATCTCTTCTTCTAGTCCATTAATCAATAAACATGCACAGGCACTTAAAATAATAGTGATGAGGAGTCCTGTTAATAGTAAAAAAGTTAATGGTCCTTTTCATCAAGTGCAGGTTAATCAGGAAATTATTTCCCCCCTCAAAATTGGTAAGTATTATAATTCTCTAGAGATTTACTGACATTAACAGGTTGAAATTCCCCTATTATATTGAACCGCATTTAGAAATTTAAATAGTAGAATAAAAACATGGGATCAGAATGTAGCAATGTTTTCTATCATAAATTGTTTAGTAAATGAACATGCAGATTATTCCAGGCTCACATTGCTTACTTGGATATTTAAAACCACTTAGAAATTCAGTACTTAAAATTTATCTATAAATACATTAAACTCTCAAAGAACCTGCAGTATTAATTGTTGACTGGGGATTTCATCAAGCAAACAAATTATTCAGACAGAATAATGTGCGTCCTTGTTTACTGTATTTCCCCAGGAGGTAAAACAATAAATCCTAAACCTTAAAGCCACCAAATTTATTTATCTTCTGGAATAAGTACTTTTTTTTCTCTTCTGCAGTAAACCCAGATGAACCCTGCAAAAAATAAAGTACATTGAAATTTGTTGTTTTAAAAAGAGAAAATCCTTTCCTAACTAGAATCTGAATATTCTGTTTCAAAGATATTGAAAAGGTCTTTTTTTTTTTTTATCAATGACTTATTTTATATGCCAAAATATTTGAGCATGAACACAGTGGAATGAGAAAAAAAAAAAAAAGGATTGTCATCTTTTGAAGATCTGCTGTGGAAAATACCATGAGTTTGTAATCAAGTCATTTATTCTTTCTAAAGATATTTATTGGACACTACTATACAAAGGATGCATTCAGGAGTCAAGAGTCACCAAGACAACATGGGATAGAACATACCACTAGAGACAGAGAACTTCAGTAGGTTGTCTGCAAATATCTGGGGCTCAAAGATAGTTAATGTCCAAGCCGAGATTGGAAATCATTTTGCCAGCACTTTTCCAGGAATTTCCCCTAGTACCTTGATGCCACAAATTGATCAATTTATTTCATTCAACAAATGGCAAGTTCCATTAGAGTTTAACGTATTTACTGGTTCATTTGTTAAGTACTGTATTCCCGAGTTGTTTTAAATATCTAGGCAAGCAACATCAGTCTGGACCAGACTAGAGAGACCTTATTGCCAAGGGTAGGTGATTGAAGATTTGAAAGGAACACAGTTTACAAAGAAACTTGAGAAGGACATTCTCACGCTGTCTAGCAATTTAGGCACTGTTGTGTTGAGAAAAATGGTAAGGCACTTGAATGAGACGATTCTTAATTTGAATCAAAGCTGTGAGATTTCATACTGCTATGACTTGAAGCTAATTACTCAATGCATACGTTCCAGTTTCTTTATCTGTAAAGTGGGATTAATAGTATAGTAAGAGTTCAGTAGGTGTTAGCTAATTTACTATATTTGCCCCAAGTAGAAACACCCTGTATACAATTGACACAACTCTTTGTGAGGTAGAGAGTATTATTACCTTTTTACTTTTTTGCTACTTTTCTTCTTACCTTATTTACCTTGTTATCTTTTACCTTATGACCTTTCTGTTGTCATTGTTGTTCAACCTGAGGCTTAGTGACATTCTCAAGATTGTGTAGTTGTAAAGCTAGGATTGGAACCTGAGTAGTCTGGGGTCACAGCCTGCACTAAAGACTATTGTATGACACTGTAGAACAGAGGGAGTTAAATGAGATCATTGATAGGACTGCCTGGTAACCCTACTGTCATATGGCGGACACCCAGTCCCCTGTATAATATAATTAACAACAAAAGTGATAATCAATCTGTACGTGGGATGAATAAGAGACTGCAAAATCGGTTTGAGGAAGAATCATTATGGTATAAAACTGGTCTGAATGTTTAGGGACACCACAGTTCCCTCTTTTTATCTATGCCAGTGGTTCCCAATGGCAAACAATTCTGCCTTCCCCTCCAGGGGACATTTGGCAATGTCTAGAGATGTTTTTGGTTGTCATGACTAGGGAGATGCTGTTAAACCTCTAATGGACAGAAGCCAGGGATTCTGCAAATTATCCTACAGTGCACACATAGTAGCCATCAACCCTCATGGCAAAAAAATAAAAAATTATCCGGTCTAAAATATCAATTGAATCACTGTTGAGAAACTCTGATATATGTCATCTTACAATTTTGATTTGTCATGCTAGGTTAGACGCAGGTCCTGTACACAGAAAAGTTTATCAAATTTTTATATTTACCAGAAATTATCTCAAAATTATATTAACACAGGATTCCACCAGGGATTCTGATTTAAAACACTTGGGTTCATCCTAGAAATTTACATTTTCAACACTTCTCACCTTCAGGTAATTCTGGTGTAGGTGTTCTCAATGGCCCTGTTTTAGACAGAAAATCTCCAGTTGTAAGTCTGCTCTATGCAAACCGTGGGCTAGGAAGTGTAGAGGTTCCAGAAGTAGTCAGCCTAATAATAGCTACCATCATAAACACCGCGCTTATGTTTTGCTACTCCTTTGGTTCTTCTCTGCCAGCTTCTGTATTAGGCTAGCACCCTGTAGTTGAAGAGCAAAGACATATTATAGGCAAGGAAGTGTGAGCTTTGGTCTGACAAGGAGGTGCTAATAACTCCGCTGAAGCTCAGAATTATTCCCTTCTCTCTGTACCCAATGGGGAGGGGAGAGAGTGGAAACAGGTGTTAAAAGAATTCAGCGTGAAGCCAAAGTCTGTAGTAACGCCAAGACAATATGTGCTCGAGAAAGAAGGGACAGTAGCTGGTGAAGTGAGGAGCATATAAGGAGTTAGAACTGCAGAGAGTTGCAGAGCTTATAAGTGGCAAGTATGGAGAAGGATTCCAGTTCCGTGCATTTGAAAAATTTTCAACAGGTTACTTAAACTCTCTGAGGCAGTAGCTTTCTCTGCCGGCTGTAAGTTGGAATCAACCTGGGGAGCTTTAAAATAAATACCAATATCTGGGCCCCACCATAGACCAATCAAATCATGATCTCTGGAGATGGGTGCAGAGTAACAATATCCTTTTACTGTTCCCAGAGTAATTCTAATATGCAACCAGGGTTGAAAACCACCATTCTGAATGTTACCCTTGTTCTTGTGAGGAAACAACCACACGAGCAGACAGTGCACATGAAGATTACAGCAAGAGATCTGGGGCTAAGCACACCAAATGTTCATTGTTGTTGCTATTTTTATGATTGTTATTCTTGTTGCTGCTGATGCTACTGTTATCCTGGTACTGTTTCTTATTTTGTGATCTCGAGTACCTTCTTCAAGTTTGTGTCCTCATCTGTAAAATGGAAATAAGTATGATTCATAGCCCAAAGTTGCTATAAAATAATAAGGTGATAGGACCGTTTATTTGAGATACAATTCTCATAAATATTAGTTTTTTTCTTAGAAACTACTGCATTAACTTGCATTAAAAGGGAATTTGAAAATCTCCTTAATAAAGAGGATATTCTAAGGTGCCAAAGGAACAATAATATCCTATGAGAGTAGATGGAAATATTTCATAAAATAAACTATTACTGCTATTATAACCTGTACAAAGAACTGTGTGTGTTTGTGTTTATCTTATTTAAATTTCCAAACAATCTTATGAGGTATTATGTTTCCATTTAATAGATGAAGAGGATTGTATGCACCGTAAGTGATAGGATTAGAATTTGTACCTACGTCTTTCATGTTGAATTATTTCCCATCACCAGTATTCTTAGTCTTCAGGAGAACAATGGCCTATAAGATAGAGTTGAATGTGTAACCGAATGTATTATCATCCTTTCTAAATGATTTGGCTTGGGAGCTGGCAGTCCCATCCTGCTCAGATGGGGTTCTGGGAGTTTGCATGAAGCATCCGGTCTTTGTGCTCGTGGTACACATAGCTATTATGAAATGGCTGGAAACAATGCACTGAAGTATCAGAGAACACAGCGTCTGAAATTGGAAAGCAAATCACCTGGAGAAATTCCCAAGGCCATGTGCAGGTACACTTGGCAATCTTCTGTTGCTGACGGGGCTGCATACACCAAATTGAGTTAATGGAAAAGAAAAGAACAGGTGATAGAATTTAGCTAGCTTTATTTTTCTCAAACATGACATCTCTGTCTTTTATATGTCATGGTCACTGGCATGGCCCTTGGTTAATGGATTAAATCAGGAACTTATGGTTCAGAGAAATTCTGAGTCTTATCTAAGATCTTTCAGTCAGCTGGCATTCAAGTCTGAGTATGAGTATGACCTTTTTTGCTCTCTGACATGTAAGGTCCCAGGCTCTTGCTTACTTAACCCTTGCACTTAACTTTGAAATGTTATTTATGACAGCTGGGCAGTATGCTATGTATCATAACCATGGCTAATATTAACTTAGTTTTAACTTGATTGGGATGGGAACAGGTAGCCCTACAGCTGTTTTTTTTTTTAAAGAAAATCACAGTATTGTCAAATATTCAAAATATGGTCACCCAGATCCATCCAAATTTAAGAAAATTTGAGAAGAGATAGTATATTTCTACACTGTAATATTTCTCTTTCTTTTTTAAGATTTTATTTATTTATTTGAGAGAGAAAGAGAGAGAGCCCATGAGCAGAGAGAGAGGGAGAACCAGAGTCCCTGCTGAGCAGAGAGCCCAATGCGGGGCTCAATCCCAGGACCCCGGAATCATGACATGAGCCAAAGGCAGACGCTTAACCGACTGAGTCATCCCGGCACCCCTACACTGTAATATTTCTGAGGTCTGGGATATTACTATCATGTATATAATACCAAAAGTGCTTTGATCCTTGAAATTAATTTTGGAGGAGGACAAGATCCCAATCCTCATTTTGCAGATAAAGGAAATTGAGGTTTCAAGAAGCTAAGTGACTTGTTTGAGGTTATTGAGCTTAATGAGAGGGAAGATAAAGTAAAAACAGTAGTGTTTATTTCATGTCTGGAAAGCTTGTCATAGAAACACACCTGGAAGTGATATAGCAATGTTTTCTTAGTCATAGAACAAGTTTTTGTGTATTATCTGATAAAACACTAAGTATTGGTAACCAAGGTGTGTGTGTATATATATATTTTTTTCTTCTATTTAGCAGGAAGACTAGGGAGGTTACCTCATTATATGTATATCAGTTATTCATCTATTCTTGCTTTCCCTTCAAAAAGAAGGATGCACACTAGCCAAAATAAATAATAGCAGGTGCCCAGACATGAGGAAGAGATATTAAGATATGGGTACTGCTATGTTGGAATTTTTCTGTTTCTATGTTTCATCTGCCCTTCATTGGTACACAGATGCTTGCATCTCTCTCTCGCTCTCTCTCTCTCTTTGATTACCACAATAAGTTAATTAACACTCCTTGCATCATATACTTACAAACTTTTTTCCCCTTGTGGTGAGAACTTTTAAAATCTACTCTATAGGCAACTTTCATATACAATGTAGTATTGTTAATTATAGTCAGCATGCTGTACATTACATTTCCAGAATTTATCTTTTTTTTGTCATTGAAGTATAGTTGACATACAATATTATATTAGTTTCAGGTGTATAATATAGTGATTTGACAATTATATACATTATGAAACGCTCAGTTTGATGAGTGTAGTCACCATCTGTCATCACACTAGGTTATTACAGTAGTATTGACTATATTCCTCATGCTGTACTTTTTATCTTTGTGACTTTTTTATTTTATGACTGGCAGTTTGCTCCTCTTAATGTCCTTCACCTTTTTCACACATCTGGACACCCACCTCACCTTTGGCAACCACCAGTTTGTCTTCTATATTTATGAATCTGTTTCTGTTTTTTGTTTTTTCATTTTTTTATTTGTTTTGTTTTTGTTTAGATACCACATTTAAGTGAAATCATACGATATTTGTCTTTCGATGTCTGACTGACTTAGCATAATACCCTCTGGGTTCATCCACGGTGGTACGAAAAGTAAGATTTCATTCTTTTTTATGGCTAAGTGTATATATGCCACATCTTCTTTATCCATTCATCTATCAGTGGACATTTAGCTTGCTTCCATGTGTTGAAATTGTCAGTAATGCTGCAATGCACGTGGGGATGCAGGTATCTTTTCAAATTAGTGTTTTCATTTGCTTTGAGTACATACCCATAGTGGCATTACTGGATTGCATGGTATTTCTATTTTTTTAAATTTTTTGAGGAACCTCCACACTGTTTTCCATAATGGTTTTCCTAGTGGCTTCACCAAATTTACATTCCCACCAATACTACATGAGGGTTCCCTTTACCCCACGTCCTCAGATGCTTGCATTTTTAATCTTTTATGTTTTGGAAATGTTAGACCATAATAGCCATTTTAAACTGCCATAAGCAGTCTTTTAAATATATATATCAAACCCGATTCTCTCATCTCTTACACTAGACCCAAGAAACACTTATACGCTTAATGGTGTCGATTTGCAAGGATGATAAATGGGCCCATCTGTCCACACCAAATGGTTCATAAAATTTAAGTGGGGAGTAAGAAAAATATAAAGGGAATGCGGGAGGCAATCGTTTCTACTTTCTGAACTTGGCAGACATTTTCAAGAGGGAGTCCCACATTACAACAAAATCTGACCCCTGTTAAAGTATAATATAAATGTTATGTACTTTATGTGAGTGTTACAGCCCCATCTCCAAAATCTCAGAGTGTTCTCAAAGTACTTTGGAGGTGTTATCTCTTAACCCTTACAACAAACCTCCAAGGCTGCTGGCGTCATCATCTGTAATTTACGGAGGTTTTCATTCTTTAAGTCCACAATAGTAGGTGAACTCTGGAATCTCTAATGTAAATGATCTTTGACCCTTAGGAGATAGCACCAGCTAACATGCTTCATTTTGGTATTTTCCACATATTTTACATTACTTTATAAACTAGTTTGTAATTTTTATTTCCCCCACACAACTTTCTGAGGATATGCGTCTGAGGCGTGGGGGGGGGGTGGCGGTGGTGGTCGTATCCTGCTTCAAAGATCTTTTGAAAGGACAGGAAGCATTTGAAGATGAGTCTTTATAGCCTTTTGTTTGTCTGCCATAAAATATTCCCCGAATGTTCTTTACATGCCAATCAATGTGCTGAGTTGTGGTAAAAACTGACCAGATATAGTTTCTAATGTCCTCATTATAGCAATCATCTGTGTGTGAAACATAATGCAAGGGAGTCATTTATTTATTTAACCCACAAACTTTGAATGAGTGCTTCATAGGTGACAATTATAGGACTATACAGTGTTATATTGGTTATATAGGGTATCAGGTATGTTTCCTTACCTGGAGGAGCTAGAGATATATTTTGTAATGTGTGTATGTGTGTGTGTTGGGAAAGGGATTGATATGTTCGTAGCTGAAACATTATACTATACTATTATTTTTGAGTTCATGGACCCAATTCCAAATGTGCAGGGGGGGGCGGGGGTCCCTACCTACCACCGAGCAGTTCCTGGACTCCTGCAATGTGTCTGAGAATTCGCCTCAGTTTTTACACTCTACCTGGAGACAGCATCAGATCCCACAAATTAAAGGCTCAGTCCCACAAGGCTGCCCTCCACCCCACTCCAGATGCCATTTGCAAGCCCAGGTTGTCACCTATGATTCTGACCTACCAGCTACAAATTGGCAGTTCCAACAACCCCCTCTAACTCAGGATGCCAACTGGAAGTTCAGGTTGTTACCTGTACTTCTGATCAACGGGCTATAAATCAAGAGGTTCCTAGGACCCCCTCCTTGGTTGAATTAATTTGCTAGAGTGGCTCACAGAACTCAGAGAAACATTTTATTGACTAAATTACTGGTTTATTAGAAGAAGATATAACTCTGCAACAGCCAGATCGAAGAGCCATCTAGGGCAAGGTATGGGGAAGGGCCACAGAGCTTCTGTGTCTTCCCCAAGTGTACCATTCTCCCAAATCTCCACGTGTTTACCAACTTGGAAGCTCTCCAAACCCAGTCCTTTTGAGTTTTTATGGAGGCTTCATTATAAAGGCATGATTGATTAAATCATTGGCCACTGATGATTGAACTCAATGTTTAACCCCTCTCCCTCCAAGAAGGTAGGGGGATGGGACTGAAATTTCCAATCTTCTAATCACATGGTAGACTCCACTTGTGACCAGCCCCCATCCTTAGGCGGTTTCCTAAATCACCTCATTAACATAACAAAATGCACCTTTATCACTCTTAACACCTAGAAAATTTCAAGGGTTTTGGAAACTGGGCCAAAATGAGGGCAAAGACCAAATACAGAAATCACAATATCACTTTCTTAAAAGGTGATGCAGAAATGGGGAAACGGCATTTGAAGCTAATCAAACAGTGAGGGAAAAAAATAGAGGTACAGAGACATTGAGGGGCACAGAAGACTTTGGGGGAGAAAATAACTCTAGGCTGAGTCTTCGAATTCAAGTGGTATGAATCTCAAAGTGTGACCCAGAAATAGCAGTGGCATTTACAGGGAACTCACTAGAAATGCCAGGTCTTAGGTTCTACCCAGGACCTGTTGATTCAGAAAATTCTGGGAGTGGGTACTAGCAATCTGTGCACTAACATGTTCTACTAGTGATGCTAATACAGAATAACATTTGAGAGCCCCTGGGATAGTAGATGTTCAAGAGGCAGGGAATATATGACTATAAATTGAGTGTCTCCTCCCATTCCTCATCTGCAAAATACTACTACTTTATTTGGCTTTTGCTAGAGTGGAAGCTGATATTGTAAACAGAAATCCTTGATTCAAACCTCTCTAAATGATATTTCCATAAGTACTATATTGATAAATTATTTCACATGTATCATATTACATATAGCATGTGTATCATGTTTTATTATGTAGAGAAATACCCAAGAAAATGTAACTATAGATAAATGAGGATATATATGTGAAAATAGATATATTTACATATACACACTTACAGAGATTACAAATTAATCACCCAAATGAATATTACCTCCTTCATAGAATAAACATAAGACTGCACACCTTTCTACTATTATTCTGTTGTCCAAAAGCCTAGATACCTACAGAGCTATTTATGTAGGTGGGTAAGTAGGTAGATGGGTAGATAGGTAGATAAATCGGTAGGTAGGTAGGTAGGTAGATAGATAAAGAAAAGCACATTTAACAAAATACTACAACTTTCGATTTAGTAGGTGGGCTATGGGTATTTTTTTGGTGATTCTTTATTTCTGTCTGTTTGATGATTTTCATAGTAAAGTTTTAGAGAGAAAAAAAAAGCCCATTGGTTTCATCTTTGGAAGCTATCTCCAGAACATTTTTCTGTGATATAAAAATCAAATTCACTACCTCTTTTTTTTTTTTTTTCAGAGCATTTAGGTATTGTAGCAAAATATCCACACAAGTCATACATCCCAGGACTTTTTTTTTTTTTTTTTTAATTCATTCAAGAGAGCAGAGCAAGAGAGGGAGAGAGCACAAGCAGGGCGAGAGGCAGAGGGAGAGGGAAAAGCAGACTCCCCAGTGAGCTGGGAGCCCAACGGGAGGGGGCAGGCCTCTATCCCAGGACCTGGAGATCATGACCTGAGCTGAAGGCAGATGCTTAACCATAGGAGCCAAGTAGGTGCCCCTATTGGGACTTTCAAAGGATACATCATTAACCATTTATAAAGCAGTGATTCTCAAACTTGACTTCATGTTAAACCACCAATTTTAAAAGTTACTGATGCTCAAATCCCACCCAGAGAGATTCTAATATATTTAGTCTGATGTGGAACTCAAGCATTGCTTCTTTTAACCTCCCCAAGTTATTCCAAAGTGTTCTCAGTGTGGCAAAACATTGCTCTCAACACTATCCAAAAGCTATTAACATACTAAAAAATAGAATGATTCAATTAAACAGTAGGTTCTAGAGATAAATACTTCAAAATGAGTGTGAATGAGTTCTAATTGGGATTAGGGTAGGTCTGGCCAAGTGGAATGAGGGAGGGAGGCCATTCATTTAAGAAAGGTTATCATTAAATTTATTTTTTTTAAGATTTTATTTATTTATTTGACAGAGAGAGACACAGGGAGAGAGGGAACACAAGCAGGAGTGGGAGAGTGAGAAGCAGGCTCCCCGCTGAGCAGGACCCTGGGATCATGACCTGAGCGGAAGGCAGACACTTAACAACTAAGCAACCCAGGAGCCCTAGGTTATCATTTAAGTTTAAAACAGTAGCCGCTCCACATTATAATTCTTCCTCTTTTGTATGAAACATTGAGTAGAACAAAAAATAGTTCTAAAAGGAATTGTTATGTCACGAGCATAAAGTTTTAACAAGTCCTCTTGGAGCAATAAAGTTAAATATCTGAAGGAGGAAAGAAAAATAATTGTTTTACATAGTTTCAATATATACACATATATATAAACATATGTGTATATATATCTATATAGAGATAGAAATATATGCATATATATACCCTATTGGTTATGCTTTTTCTGGAGAACCTTAATATACATACCTATTTAATTTTATATTTAGTTATATAAAGCATCAGCATTGACAACACAGACAGGTGAAAGCAAATGTGTGCCAGGATTTTATAACTATTCCTCCAACTTATCTCAAAGACCAAAGAAAAGATGCACACACCCAGTCTCAAGGTCCCCTTCCTTCTCACTCTCTCCTGTCTTTCACAAAGGCACATTCACACACACAAATAGACACCCTCTCTCCTTCTGTCTTTCATATGCATACATAAACACAAACACACTTGCATATACCCCACGGCCACATGCCCCCATACACAAAACATCAATACACATGTAGAATAATAAGTATTTCCATTTATTCTTTCAAACACTACTTTTGGTTAAATCTTGGCTCCCATATGTATTTTTTAAAAAAGATTTTACTTGGGGCCCCTGGGTGGTTCAGTTGTTAAGCGTCTGACTTCGGCTCAGCTCATGATCCCAGGGTCCTGGGATCGAGTCCCGCATCGGGCTCCCTGCTTCGCGGGAAGCCTGCTTCTCTCTCTCCCTCTCCCCCTGCTTGTGTTGTCTCTCTCTGTTAAATAAATAAGTAATAAAATAAATAAATAATAAAAAAGATTTTATTTATTTGTCAGAGAGAGAGAGAACACAAGGAGGGAGAGGGAGGGAGAAGCAGGCTCCCCGCAGAGCAAGGAGCCCAGTGTGGGACTCGATCCCAGGACCCTGGGATCATGACCTGAGCCGAAGGCAGGCGCTTCCTGGACTGAGCCACCCACGCATCCCTCCCATATGTATTAACATGAAAACATTGTTTTTAATATAGTTTTGATTCCAAATTCCTTGAAGCAAAGATCTAATTTATTAGTTCTTCTGGTTCAAAAATATTAACAGCGTGCTTAAAGGGCACACGTCGGATTTTAAGTAATTGCTCAGCGTATACTATGACATTGGTTTTACCCGTGCAATCCCTGTTCTCTCTCCTTATGTGTCTTTGGTTATATCCTTATTTCCCCTGAATCTGAAGATTCTGAACAGTATTCAGGTGAAGCATATTTTTATACTTGTTGTGACGTATTTTACCAAAATTCTTAATACTTCATCAAAAATTAGCAAAAAGATACAGTTTCGGGTCGTTTTTTACCAGTCATTCACACCTTTTGCTGAAGGATCACACTCCTGTAACTTTGTTGACAGTAAAGATGCCCAGTAGTGTTTAAACTACTTCCTGTAACATGGAAAGTTAGAAGAAATTTTTAAAAAGAACAGAGAGATCACTTCCAAAAATATAACCATAGGGAACCATTCTAAGCAGGGCTTTCAGCTATTTGGGGAGAGACATAGTTTGGGAAATTAGAAGTAGAGGGGAGAGGAAAATGGAGTGTAGATGAAGGGGAGAGAATGATGGTTTTAAGAGGCAACAGGAAAATGTCATCTTATTCATTCTTTCATTCATTCATTCATTCAAGATTATTGAGGATATTCTTTGTGAGACATTAAATTTAGGTGGTCTTAAAAGTTTGCCAGAATCATGTCTACTATCAGCCACAGGTCACATCCTTTTCATAACTGTTTACTGAGCACCTACTATGTTTTGGGCAAAAGAAGGTACAACATATTTGAACCCACACACAATATCTGAGAATTTTTGCTTTGATTAGGTATGCTATGGATCACCCCCAGTTTTAAAGGGCATGGGCATTTTCAAAAGAGAAATGCAGCATAAAATTCTGAAATCACACATTCCCCAAATCAATTCAGGACTACATATGTGAAAAATGATCCCAGAAAAGTACTGATGAGTTCTGCCACTTACAGTCTCCAGGAATAGGGTGTCTTGAGTGACTCGATCCTAGGTATAGTTTACCCCCCTTTTTTCCTAATCCTTTCTCCTGTCTTGATGTTCTTACTGCTGTAACAACATATCTATTTTTAATCTCAGCCTTCAGAAGGTTAAGAGGAAAAAAGAAATATGAGACTATTTCAGGGTAATTTGCCTGTTGGAAGAATCTCAACACCAAACTTTTAATCTTGATCCACTGAACAAATATTTAATTATAATAATGGCTAACATTTAATATGTAGTTACTAAGTGTCACACAATTTACATGCTATATTAGTTTTCTACTGCTGTGTAAAAAATTGCCATAAACTTAGTGGCTTAAAGAACAACCCATATATCAGCTCACAGTTCTGTAGGTCAGAAGTCTGGGCAGACTCGACTGTTTTCTCCACTTGGGATTCTCACAGTCTGAACTCAAACCCTAGGGAAGGATCCACTTCCAGTTTCTTTCAGGCTGTGGGCCGAACCCAGTTCTTTCCATGTGGCTGTCGATTTGAGGTCCCTACTTTCTTATACTGGCTTATGGCTGAAGGCTTTTCTCTGCTCCTAGAGGACTCTTGAACTCCTTCCTAAAGGATCCTGTTCATCTTCCTGTCTTCAAAACCTACAGTAGGGTTTCAAACCCATCTCAAGACTCAAATCTGTCAGATTTCTCCTGCCACCAGCTGGAGAAAACTCTGCTTTTTAAGGAGCTCATGTGAGTAGATTAGACTCCCCTCCTCACCCCCCAGTGATCTTCCTATTTTAAGAACAACTCATTAGTAACCTTAATTACATCTGCAAAATCCCTTCACCATGTTAGGTAACATAATCACAGGGGTAACAGCAGAGGGTAAAAGCCATATAGATTACTGACAACCACATACATTTTAACTCTAGTCTTTATCACTACACTATTAAATTAAGTATCACTATTCCCAATTTTCAGAAAGATCCAAGGTAACACAATTATTAAGTACCATAGCAATGGTTCAACCCCAGGTCTTTTCAGTTCTAATGCTACTGCTTTTTTCATGATTGCACAATCAACAAAACCTTTATGAACACCTACCTATGCTGTACTATAATCTAGAGCTAAAGAAATGCATAATGCTTTTCCTTGCCTTCCAGGAGCAAAAACAAATTAGCAGATTCCTCTTTACTTAATCAGTAATTAAATAATCCCTAATGCTTACTGTGTGCTCTTTTAAGAGCTTTGCATACGTTAATTTATTTAATCCTCACAATAATTTATGAAATAACTACTGTTAAAACCCCAAGGTCAACCCACTTGTACCTGGCAAAGTTTGAATTCCATCACAGGCACTTGGGCTCCAGAGTTCATGTTTTTAACCACAATATATTCTGCCTTTGAAGGATCCCTATTTAAGTTATATGTTTAGCTGCGAATCAGATAATACAAATGGATGTCCCACACACCACGCTATATTTTGTTGGCAATGTAAAAATCCATTTTTATGTCATATTTCAGTGGAAAAGCTCCTTATTCTCGATATGGATGTATGCTTAAGAATTATCAATATTTGAAATATCTAAGGCTCTAGAAATATCTAAGACACCGTGCTCACATTCTTTCACAGCTACAATCCGCTGGGGCTGGATAGTTACCTCCCTACCTGCCCTTAGATAGAAATCCTAATTTTCCGGTATCCCTGTCACTCACTGTTGTCTCCCATATATTAAAAGAGTTTATTACCATTAAATACCCCACTAAAAGTGTTGTTTCCTTATAGTAGAGATTTTTTTTTTCCTGTACTTAACGGAAGTGGGAAATCAGGAAGTGGGAATTGCCACCAGCAGACTTGAGGTCCTCGTCCTTTGGTTTTGTTAGTCGCCTCCTGACCTTAGACATTTACATTGGTTGGCAACTTTTTATTTTACCTAAAGCCATTCTTTAATTGGATTTAAGAACTCTGTATCATCAAGTCAAAGAAAATATTGGAATAAGCTCTGGTGATTGTACGGTTTGAGTGAGACAAAGGAGCTGTTTCAATCTTATATTCAGCCACTAGGAGAAGGAAAACTGCTTTCCAAAGTAATTGTATGTTATTATAGCTCCTTTTAAACTTAACTTTACATTTTAAATGTTAAATTTAAATTCATGAGTACTTACCTCATCTGAGTCTGTGGTGATGTTTATCATTTGTATCTGCAATGTTTTTTGTGAATTAGTCAATTCCCCTACATATCCTCCTTTATTTCTAACACTTATGTTTAATAATCTTTGTGTTGCTTTCCAGAAAGCATTTTGTCCATGAAATTTGAGCTGCATTCAGGGAAAACAGAGGTAGTAACCCAGTGGCAGAATCAGTAGGCTTTATGGCTGAGAAGCCCATGCATTTGTGTTAGATAAATGTCTCCCTACCTGGTTTTTGTTCAGCCCGTCCACTGATATAAAATCTCACAGCAGCCACATCTGTATTCAGCCACAACTCTTTGTGAAAAGGACAGCTTGAGAACCTATTAAAAATACATTGTTACTATGAGTATTTTGTTCCTCTTTGCTATATAATCAGCTGAAAACTACAGTAGGTGAGCATTCTATGGGGAAGACCACTGTTCCTTTTATTGGCTTTATAGCCACACAAACTAATAGAAAATGCATTTTATATCACACAGCTGAACTCAGTCATGCTGAACTCAACAGGATGGAATATTTTCCCTGCATTTAAGTTGTAAATGGTAGGCTGGTTTACAATAAATATCTGGGACAATAAAATGTCACTTCTTTATAGAGTTTTATTATTAAAAATACCTGTGTTGCAAATAATATTTAGAAGTGTTTACTGTGAAGCTAATGTTCATTATAGAAAACTTGAAAATTCTTAGAAGTCAGTATACAGAAAATGGAAATTTATTATTATTATTTTTATTATGTTAATCACCATACATTACATCATTAGTTTTTGATGTGGTGTTCCATGATTCATTGTTTGCGTATAAACCCCAGTGCTCCATTCAATACGTGCCCTCCTTAATACCCATCACCAGGCTAACCCATCCCCCCACCCCATTCCCCTCTAGACCCCTCAGTTTGTTTCTCAGAGTCCATAGTCTCTCATGCTTCATCTCCCCCTCCGATTTCCCCTGGAAATTTATTTTTTCATATTAACTTTGCGTAAGCAAAGATAGTTGTTATTACTACTTTTTCAGTAATTTTCACTATTCATAAACATAAGATTTAATGATTTACTAGCATAAATTTATTCAGTACTTTTCCTACTTGAGACAAAGTTTGTTTTTTATTTAATAATATGTTCTTTTTAACCAGTACATCCAAAATAGCATTCCATCATGTAATAAATATAAAAATTATTAAGAATATGTTTACATTCATTATTTTACTTAGTCTGTGCAATTAAATGGTCATGAAAATTGCAAAACGATCTATGAAAATGTAGGAGATATGATGTTAAGAAAAAACATAGGCACAGATGTAAATGTAGACTGTGAATATAACTATGTCAATCTATTTTTTATGCATAGGGCAAACTAAAATAGCAAGTGGGCAAAAGGAGCAGTGATTTGTTGAGGTGCTAAGATTGTGAGGAATTTATTCTCTCCCTTTCTAATGTGATAAAAAAAAAAAACCACATAACATAAAATTTACCACCTTAACAGATCAGTGGTATTAACTATACACACCTTGTTATGTCAGAGATCTTCAGTGTTTTTCATCTCACAAAACTGAAATGCTATGCCCCTTGAACCAAACTCCCCATCCCCATCCAGAACTTGGTACCCACAATTCTATTATAGGATTTGGATTTTGACTTACTCCAGGTACCTCATATAAGTAGAATCGTGCCGTATGGAGACATAGGAAGTTTTTACTAAGTATCCCAATGCATTCACTTTCTTCTCTCTCTCTTCTTTCCTGTCATTTTCCCCATCCTTTATTTTGTTCCTTTTAGAAAACTTTCACTGTGATTCACTTTCCCTCAGAAAATTCTTGGTGTGTGGCTCTGTTTTGTTCCTTCAGTTGAAATTCTAGACACAGAGCTCTATGCCACAGGCGGTTACTGCTTACATTGCTGTTGTTGTATTAGCAACAGCACTATTGCTGTTTATAATCATTTCAAAGGAAAAATGATCATTTTAAAGATAAATGTTGAATGAGGAAAACAAATGTGAACTGAAAATTCCTTCTGAATTAGATTTCCATATATGTCTTTGTATATTTTATCCTCTTATTTGGGGCTTTAATAGTTATCTAAATATACATATGTGTAGTTTTTTTACACCGTATTTTTAGAGTCTACATCAAAACATTCCTGAGATATCAGGAAGATAGTTTTATTAGGGTGACTACATAATTTATAGTCCAGAAATTATGAGAGAAAAGGGACACAGTCATTAATTACACCATGAAAATAGACATAAATCAGAACTATCCCAGGCAAACCATTAGGAATGATCTCTTTCACACTTGCCAAAAAACCCCTATCATGACCTTTGCTTTCTGGTGTTGCTATTTTTCTTTCTTTTTTTTTTTCTTAATTTTATTATGTTATGTTAATCACCATACATTACATCATTAGTTTTTGATGTAGTGTTCCATGATTTTTCAATGTAAGAAAGCAAATAATTGAAAAGCCATAAAGGGTCATTTTGGCCACCCATTGACTCATTTCATTTGAAAAATACAGTAATACAGTCAACATTTTTTTTTAATGAAAAAGATACCTTTTAAGAATGGAGTGATTTATGGGGCGCCTGGGTGGCTCAGTTGGTTGGGCGACTGCCTTCGGCTCAGGTCATGATCCTGGAGTCCCGGGATCGAGTCCCGCATCGGGCTCCCTGCTCAGCAGGGAGTCTGCTTCTCCCTCTGACCCTCCCCCTTCTCATGTACTCGCTCTCTCTCATTCTCTCTCTCTCTCAAATAAAAATAAATAAATAAATCTTAAAAAAAAAAAAGAATGGAGTGATTTACAAAAGTTTTACATTCCCTACAGCAGCTGTTCTCTACAGTATTGCCATCAAATGGTCAAGATGAGCTGGAAAGGAAAAGGGGGAGGGTCACAGATAGTAAACAATGAAGTGGGAATAACCACATCTATTATAATTTTTATTTTATTAAAAAAATCTGTCATTATATGTTCATAGATGTAAGTCAAACATGGGACATTATACAGCAGGTGCGTTTCCAGGGTAGAGGAGGGAAATATTGTTAGGGAACATTGGCATAGAATTGATAAAAATCTAAATTCATTAGCTTTTATCTAAAGTCTTTTGAACTCCAGCTCCATCTATGTTTCTAAATTTGTCTCTCATTTCTCCAGACATAAGCACTAAAGTAAGTATACAGTCCCCTGTTTCTCATTTTATGCCCACTTCTCTTTTTATTTTTTTATTTGGAAAATCCAAGTCTTAGATGGAGATCACCTTCTTGGTTGAATTTTACCCAGTTTCTTCCATTTCTTTTTGCTGCACTCCCTGTCTCCCCACTTGTCCCACTACACATACACTCTGATCATGTGAGACACCCAAGACCCATTGTTCAAACACAGCGGCAATTTCCAGGAGAGATAACTGACGTATGCATGCAGCAAAATTCTATCAAAAAATCATTATTCTACTGTGGGAATTTAGGTTATTTACATTTTCTTTCTATTAGAAAATGTTCCTTAATAAAAAGAAGAATAGAGATTCCTATACCACAGAAGTAGAAAACTTTACAATTTCTCCCATAAAAAAACTGAGATAGGATCTATATTTTAGACAGAATTACTTAAAAGTCCTGGCTTTGGCTTCAGTTCTTATCATCCATTGATTTAAAGTAACTCTTTATGTCTTTTTCACTTTCATCCATAAACATACTCTGATAGGGACCTAGAACCAGACACAAAACCTTTTAGAACCAAGATTAACATCTTGATTTTCAAAGAGGCTGAGTTTCCTGAAATAGTGTTTAGAGCTACTATTTCATACTGATATGATTAAGATATGGCCCCAGGAAAGATGAACTATAAAAACGGCCCACACACCACCTTCTCCCCATAGATTTGTCATAATTTTTATAATATGAAAGAAGGGGGAAAAAGAAAGAATAAGAAATGGGTAGCCATTATTATTATTATGTTATTTAAAAGCCATGTATTTTTCACAACGTATTTTTATCCTTCTTTTTAACAAAATGTTCAATGACATAATTAAATAGTCATTATTACTTCATTCTGGATTGTCACTTACTCATACAGGAGTCCCTACCCTATTTTGGGGGTCTTGAATTGGACTCATCCATCAGTTAGCTGGATTAAATATTTCAATTATTTGTTCATTTGTTAGTTTATTTTTTTTTCCTGAAAAGCA
This sequence comes from Neomonachus schauinslandi, assembly GCF_002201575.2. NCBI lineage: Eukaryota > Metazoa > Chordata > Mammalia > Carnivora > Phocidae > Neomonachus > Neomonachus schauinslandi. The sequence goes on along the minus strand of NC_058418.1, from coordinate 36,585,750 downwards.
CATACTGATTAGGTTTTCTGAGTTTTTGAAGGGCTTAGAAGTATCTTTGTATCACTACTGTGTGTGAATTGAAAATTTAGCTATGATAAAACTTGGAGTCCATATCTTTTGCACCACGGTAATCAAAATAGTTACTCCATTATATTGTGACATGTAGTGGTGCAGATGGAAAGTCTGAGCCAAGACTTTTTTTTTTTTAATTTTTGATGTCTAATATTTTCTACATAGTTGATTTCAGATAATTTCTTCTACAACTTGGCAGTTTTCCTTAAAAGATACACACTTAGGGGCACCTGGATGTCTTTGTCAGTTAGGCAGCCTCTCTTGGTTTTGGCTCAGGTGAAGAACTCATGGGTTGTGGGATCTAGCCTGAGTGGGACTCCACACTCAGCAGGGAGTCTGCCTGGGATTCTCTTCTTCCGCCCCTCCCCCCACTGGCGTGTGGGCACAGGCCCGAGCAAACTCTCTTTTTCTCTCTCTCAAATAAATAAAGAAATCTTAAAAAGAGAGAGAGAGAGAGATACACTTAATAGTCTTGTGTCAGTAGTGTTGGGAGATAGCCTGTGGGATCTTTCAGTCTATCTATTTGAGTTTGCTGTAGCAAAGGATGATACTCTGTGCGAACGTTGACTGGCCACTAACTACCCTTCCAAACGGTGAGGGTTTTCTTTTTAAAATTATTTTCATTTTTTTCTATTTGAGTATAATCAACACAGAATGTCACGTTAGTCTCAGGTATGCAACATACTGATTCCACTTCTCTAGACTTAGGTTATATTCACCACTTGTGTAGCTGCCATGTGTTCAATCAGTGAGTTTAAGTGAATATATTTTATTCAGTTATTAAGTGACATAAACTAAAAACTGTTTCTTCTGTTTTCATTTCTGATTATTTTCACTGTATCTGAAATAGTTCCTCAAACTTTTTCTCCATGTTCCAAAATCAATTATTTGTAGAATTTGTGCTACCTGTAAACATGTTAATATACAGAAAATATGATATTTAATTCCTTGATGTCTTTTTAATCTGTATACCTCTCATGCAGCTCTTTTTTTAATCTCTAAGCTATCTTACTGTATATTATCTTTTAATTCAATTAAACCATGTTTTCTTTATATTTTATGTAGTAAAGAAAATAGACATGGCTGAAATACACTTCAATTCCCTGCAGACCCTTTTTTAATGATTATATTTTTCTTTCACTTTTGGAACTCTACATTAATTTTTATGCTAAACATTTCTTTTCCTTTTTTACATTGAAGTAAATCTTAGATCTTAGTGATCTAGAATGTTTAAGAAATAAAGAAATTTGATGTGTTTTTAATCATTTCATCTCACTTCAATGTTGTTGGAACATGTTGAAGAGTAGTCTTAGTTCTCAGAATAGAAATCTTACAGAATAAAGATGCCATGGATCTTGGAAAGCCAGATGACTTATTTCTTTGTGTGTGTCTGTGGATAGTTGAACTGCAACCATTAACAACTATCTAACTTGCATCTAGAATGAAATTGTACATTGATATTCCATCAAAGAAATATCATTTTTTTTAATCTTTGCTAATACTGTGGTCAAGCATGATCTTTTTGTGAATTCTTTATGTCAAGTGCCTACTAATGTGGCTAGTCATCTCTCCTGGTATTAGGGTAAGACTGCTCTTTCAGGTAACTTTTACAATATTCAAATTTTAAAAATAGTTGCATCATTTCCCAGTTGTTCCTTCTAAACCCACTTCCACTTTGGCCATCATTCTAGCCTTGGTGGCAACCATATCTCTTTGAGAAACCACTTCTCAGGAACCCTTGTCACCAAAGACAGCCTTCTTTTCTAAATGGTATGCACACTTCAGCATGTGTTGGCTCAGCTCATTCAGGCAGCCACTCCTCAGGTAAATGACATGCTCTCACAAGCCATCCAGAGCAGTCAGCACAATGTCCTAGCTCATTATGGTCATCTCACAGATTTCTAAGAACCATAATGACCAAAGGACATTCACATACACATTAATTTTAAATCCTCACCTGTAGTCTTCACTTACCCATGACCGGTGCTCACAGCTTTCACAAACCCTTCCATTTACATGTAAGCCATCCAAGATTCTCTCTCTCTCATTCTTTTCATTGAAATATATTTGACCTGGAACATTGTATAAGGTATATAACATATTGATGTAATTTCTATGTTGCAGTATGATTGTCCTTATAATGTTAGCTGGCACTTCTGTGAAGTCACAGAATTGAGGGTAATTTCCAAGTTATTCTTTAATGGACTGATTTAATCTGAATGAAGCTGAGCTGTGTATAGTTAGATGAATAAACCACTTTAGTTAGAATTGGTGACTGAGAAGGAGAGCAAATTCAACCTTTAGTGATTTAGAGATCTCTTTTTTAAGATCTGGTAGTATATATATGTGTATATCTTTGAATATTTGTGAAATTTCTTAAGATACTCTATTTTTGGAAGTATTCTATGCTGCTTGTGTTTCTTTGTTGTTCTTGCTTCCGAGAAATGAAAAGTAAAATTTGTATTTTAGTGCAATACATTCTGACATGCATTCTTAAAATCTGATATTCTTGGGGCTTTCACCATCCATTCTAATTATTTGTATTCCCTATTTATGACTTTTTAAGTTAGTATATATAGATGTGGAATTGATTGTGTATATCCTTAGACATCTTCAAATAACTTATGTAAAAAATGGGTCACAATTAAATAAATGAATATTACAAATAATTTGAAACATATTTTTATTAAAAGAATAATCTGTCCCTTAGATTCATAGATTGTTCCCAAAGGAGAATGCTTAAGTCATTTCTTCTAATTTTGACATAGATACCCATTAAATAAATCAGAAACCTAAAGCCCAAAGAAGAGAAATACCTCCTCCATGTCTACTAACTTATAAATTGGAACACATTAATCTTCACTACTGATTTATCATTCATTTTTATACCTGACATTAAAATGACTGTAGGAATTACAACAGCCAAGTAAACTGCAGTATATATTATTGAAATATATATGGTCATTAGTAGGGGACTCAATAAACCTTTATACATAAATCCAATGGAGTGCTATGCAGATAAAAATAGGTGCTATAGCTAGTTACAGCCTGCTAATTTAAATTCAATCTATATTGTAGACTATATATATAAGACATAATATAGTACATTAGACTAACCCTGTTTATGAGAATCATGTGTTTTATACACACACACACACACACACATAGATAAATTCTGAGATCTTTTATCATTAACATTAGTTTTTCTATAGTGGATATGAAAGAGAAAATAGTTTTCCCTCTGCTTTATTACTTAATTGCCTTTATGGTTTTCTTCCTTTTTAGAACATTTCAGGGATTATCTTTCTTAGTTATTCCTGACTCACCACTGCTTGCATATGGTAGCATTTCAATATTTTTTTTGCATTGAATAAATATTTATCAATTGAAAATAAAGTGTATATTTGGGAATTCTGTGTGCATACACACTCTGTCATCCAATTTCTCAATTGTAGGCTAGAGCTTATAAGGAACCTCATTTTGGAAGGGAACATTAGGTTTTGAATAAAAAAGTAATGTATAGTGTTTGTAGGAAGATGTAATTTATAGGGGAGGTGTGCTTATCTCCCTACTTCTGCAGTTCTTAAGAAAAAAATTAGAAGCAAGCGAGCTGAGTATTTTAAGTTTTATGTCATAAGCCATGCATTGGATTTACCCTGGAGATTAGCACATGCCAGTAGCCATCAGTTTAAATTAATGAGTCCATAGAACTCCTCCTGGCTTTGTATGTAGCAGGAGAAAACTCAATTTCCCCTCAGTTGTGTCATCTTGTGCTGTAGTGAGTAGTATAAGGACCAACTAAGCACTACTGACAATTGAAAATCATGGAAAGTACCAACTCCGCTTTCTGTGTGTGCATTTATGCATTCATCTTATTCTTATATTTAATTATCTTCAACTTAAAGTGGTTGTAAAATACAAGTAATGAATTGCACTGTCTGGATATTCCACAGTGATCATTTTTGTTATTGTATCAGCCTTTTCTATAATTTCCATTGCTGTGCATGTTTCCCTCATCTTTTATGCCAATTTTTTATCTGTTGGATATCACAGACCTTATCATCAGAAAACATTGACAGTTACACAGAACATTCACCAAAATATCAGATAATGACATTAGTTCTTTCTTCCTATTTTTTAATTGCCTTATATTTTTATTGATCCTTGTACTAAAATATTATTTCAATATAGTATTTCCCTTTTTTATAGGGCTTTACATATTATAAAGTATTTTCTTATATGGCATCAAGTTTAATCCTCAGACACTGTAAGCTTAATAGATCACTACTACTGGGCAACTGGGAGGCTCAGTTGGTTGGGCGACTGCCTTTGGCTCAGGTCATGATCCTGGAGTCCCGGGATCGAGTCCCGCATCGGGCTCCCTGCTTGGCGGGGAGCCTGCTTCTCCCTCTCCCACTCCCCGTTTGTGTTCCCTCTCTCGCTGTGTCTTTCTCTGTCAAATAAATAAATAAAATCTTTAAAAAAAAATAGATCACTACTACTGCTGAATTAATGAAGTTATAAGAGCTCAGAGTATGACTCAATGAAAGTCATTCAACTTACTAGTAAAACTGGTATCATAGTCTGTGCTTTTCCGTAATTAATAACCACCATTGTTGATGCAGTGCTTAACATTTTACAAAGTCCTTGGCAAAGATCGTTTCATTTAGTTCAAAACTACCTTTTGAGAAAGGAATGAGTAGTAGTTCAATTTCATAGTAACTGAGGCCAAAGTTGGAGGAGCAGCAGAAATCCTGCTTTCACAGCCCACTTGGCATCAACAGTAAACTATAAGCCTAAACTTATATACTTTTTAGTACTCAATATTGATAATTGGTTAAAACAATAAATAAATAAAGTTGTGGTGGTATATTACTCTGATTATAATATCCGTTGAGAAATAAACCAGTTATTAAAGTGAAGCATGAATACAGAGAAGTGCAAAATCTTAAGTGTCTATCTTTGGGACTGTTTCACAAAGGGCAAACATCTGTATAAATAGCACCCTGAACAAAAAGTAGAATGTTATCATGCTGCACATCTCTGCTTCCCACCCCTGGTCATCGTCACCTCTCTTTAACAATAACTGTCTTTCTAACTACTTATACCATAAATGATTTTGGCTTGATACCCAGGGACTAATACAGTACTTGCTATTTTTGGCTTTGGCTTCTTCTTTTCAATTTTCTTTTATTAGATCTGTGCATATTATTGGAGAAAGCCATACTTTGTTCATTATCCTTTTTGCATAGTGTACCAGCATGTGAATATTCGATAATTTACATATCTGTTCTATTGCTGATGGGCATTTCAGACATTTTCAGGTTAGGACTATTATGAATGGTATTGCTATCTAAATTTTGTAGTAATATTTTTGGTGCACATATATACACATTTATGTTAGTTATATTCCTAGGAATGGAAATACTGGGTCATAGTGGATGTATATGTTCAACATCAGTAAATATTATCAAAGGGTTTTCTAAAATAGTTGTACCAATTTATACTCCTACCTGTATTATGTGAGAGTTCTCCTTTTTCACAGAATCATCAATGCTTGTTATCTTCTAGTTTTTATGTTATTATTTTAGCCACCCTTGTTGACATGTAGTGTTATATCGCTGATGTTAATGTGGAGTCCTTTTTCAAATATTGGTGGTTATTGGATATTATTTTGGGGAACTTGCCTATGGAAGTCATTTGCTAAGCTTTTTGTGGTTTTGTTTTGCTTTTTACTGAATTGCCTATTTTGTTTTATTGAAATGCAGTTCTTTCTTATAGATACAAGAAGAATAAAAGTCCTGTGTGTGTTTGTGTGTGTTGTGTTTTGTCTCACTCTTTGGGTTGTCTTTCTACTCTCTTGGTGGAATCTTTTTATAAGGCGGTGCTATTAATGTAAATTTTGTACAGTGTACCAGTCTTTACATTTTAGTTAGTTCTTTTCATGTCTTCTTTAAGAAATATAAATCTTAGAACTCATGTTATGAACATATAAAAATATATAGTGAAATCTCCATAACTATTGACTATATAGTAGTAACTCTATTACTCTGATTATTGTTATTATTATTTTTAAAGCCAATAGTCATGGAGATTTCACTGTATATTTACTCTTTCTGTCTCTCTCCACTCTTCATGCATTTGCCTATGTCTCCACTTCTGACCAAAGGATATCCATTAGTATTTCTTTCAGGTCTCTGGCAATAAATTCTATGTTTTTATATGTTTGGGAATTTTTTTAAATGTTTTCCTTTATGTCTGAAAGACATTGTATCTGTATACAAAATTCTAGTTTGCCAGTTATTTTCCTTCAGCACTTAAAATATGGCATCCCATCAAATGGTGGCTTCATTTTTCTATTTAGAAGTCAAATGTCAGTCTTTTTTTTTTTTCTCTGCACACTTCTCTTGTCCTCCTTCCTGTACTACTTTTAAGATTTCCTCTTTGTCTTTGGTGCTCAGCAGTAGGACTAGGGTGTGATGGGAAGCGTTTCTTCTCCTGTTTATTCTGCTTAGATTCTCTGAGTTTCTTGAACCTGTGAAGTGATGTCTTTAATCAATTTTGGAAATAGCATGACTTTATACATTTCTGAGTATTCGCTTTTCCACTTTTGTTCTGTCTGTGTGAGCTTTAGTATATGTATATTCTACTAGTTTTCTTTGTGTTTACTCATTCCCTCTTCACTTGGGCCCAGTATGCTGTAACTGATTTTGTTGTGGTGGTTCTTATTATCAATAATCATTTGTTCAGTTGTAAAAATTCACTTTGAGTCTTCTTTTTTTTTTTTTAAGACTCCAGTACTTTGGTAAAATTTTCCATCTTATCTCTTCCTTGTCTTTAATATATTAATTAATCTCCTTTTATAGTCATGTGACAAGTCCATTATCTGGGTCAGCTAGCCATCCATCTTGTTGTTATTGTTGTTAAATCATGGTCCTGTTTTCTTAAACCTTGTGAGTTTTGATTGAATGCCAGACATCATGTTTAAAATGTTGTATAGGATTTGAATGTCATCTTTCTACAAAGGATTTTATTATCCTTGACTATTCTCTGGCAAGTAGTAAGGGGGAAAATTGATACAGTCTAACAAGGGACTTAGCGGATGTACAGCAGTAATTCAAACTTATAAAGAAAACACGCCTGTCGACCACTGATTTGTTCCCACTCTCAGTGCATTTATCTGGATCCCCCTTCATTGACAGAACTTGAACTCCAATGGTTGTCCCAGCACACTGAGATCAACCGAAAGCTCCATTGCGTATTTCAGCAATTCTTGGCTTGGCTTCCATTCCTGCTGCCCAGTGCAGCTAAAGAATAAGAAATGTCTACAGGTGGAACCTGAGAAAGAATGAATGACAGCAATGCAACCGTTAACTCTGTGAGTCTCCCTTCTCTCTTAGATGTTCACCTCTCAAATTGTGGGTGTCCCCAGTGTCTTCAGGCAGTTTTTCTTTAATCTGGTCTTTCACATTTTCCCAGTTGAAGTGTTAATCTTACCGGGTAGTCCAGAGTAGACAAACAAAGAAGTCTATGGTATAGCTTCTTTTTTCTTTTTTCTTGAAATATAATTGACATAACAATATATTAGTTTCAAGTGTACAATGTAACGATTCGATATCTGTATTTGTTACAAAATAATCACAATATTTGTCATATGGTATAGCTTTAATTGCAAATCTTGTGCAATTCTTATACTTTATTTCATATAATAAATGAGATAGCTATTATACATGCAATAGTCTTTATAGTTTGTGTTTATATTATTTTCCACACAAAAGTAAATTTCATACAAGTATGTTTGGCTATGTAAAATCCTATGATCTGTGACATAGTGTGTGGAGAAAAAAAAAAAAGACCTATTTAAGTTCTAAAGGAAGATTGAATTGGGCATTTTTTAATGTAACTCCTAACTTTAGTTAAGCTCTAAGACACTGCCACTCTGTGGTAACTCTGAGACATAGCAGCATTCTCTCTATTTCTAGAGACAAGGATGCCCTGGCAAGTTTCTTCTTAATTTCCTTCTTCTGTTGTTCAAGAAAGTAAAATTTCCCCATTCAGTGAGCAGCGCAGCTACTCTATACCCACTTCCCTCCCAATCCAGTGTTCCAATCTGGAGTCTAGCTCTTGGGTCCTCTTCTTTGCAGAAACATGAGCAATAGCACAGTGTTAAGGTGCCTGAGTCACATGAGTCCGCATTTAGGCTCTGGCACCTGTGAGTGGTACAGTCTTAGACTCATTCCTCACTCTCTCTCTCATAAGTGTTGTCATATAAAAATATGAATTTTAGCAGGCATATTCACTTTGTGAAAATTCATTGAGCTGTGTGCACTTGATGTGTGTGCTAAATTGTAGCAGAATTAATTTTAAAAAGAGATTAATAATACATATGTAAATACAACTCTTAAAGGATTGGTCTCTGTATTTAAATGTATAATGTCACCTCCTCAATGGGGTCTACACTGACTTTCCTTTTCAAAATTCCAATCTCCCCTCCTACTACTATCCATATATATCCACACATCCGTTTCTTTTACTCTGTCCTGATTTCTATTTTTTTTTCCTACAGCATTTAGCATTCTCTAAAACATCTAATTGACATATTGTGCACCTTTTCACATCCCTTTGAGGACTGTAGCTTCATAAAAGCATGATATTTTTTTGGTTGATTTACTGATTTACAAAAAGTGCCTAAATAGTGTCTTGCACATGGCAGGTGCTCAAAAGTATTTGTTGAATGCAGGAACAGGAATGGAACATAGTTATTGGCACCTACTGATAGCTCCTAGTTAAAGAATTTTTATTATGATCAGGGCTTCTGATGGAGGCTTTTGTTCTCAGATTTTAAATATAGCTTGTGGATGAGAAAGGTGCTGATAAGCAGGGGTCATAGATTCAGATATGGCTAGGAAGGGACAGTTAAAATTAGTGAATTGTGCACTTTAGAAGGGTAAATTTTATCCTTTGTAAATTGTATCTTAATAAAGCTCTTATTTTGGGGCGCCTGGGTGGCTCAGTTGGTTAAGCGACTGCCTTCGGCTCAGGTCATGATCCTGGAGTCCCTGGATCGAGTCCCGCATCGGGCTCCCTGCTTGGCAGGGAGTCTGCTTCTCCCTCTGACCCTTCCCCTCTCATGCTCTCTCTCTCGCTCTCAAATAAATAAATAAAATCTTTAAAAAAAATAAAAATAAAAAATAAAGCTCTTATTTTTTTTTAAGTAGAAATTTCCCTCTTCAGAGGGAGAAATGTGATTAGCTCCTGCTTCTGACACTAACTCCCTTTTTGACCTGATATAGGCCAGTTTTCTCTAGTTCTTAATCTTCTGTATATAAATCGAGTGTGTCCATTAGCTGAAATTCTCAGACTGCCTCCAGTTCTTACATGCTGCCTTTTAAAAATGCCGACTTCAGCAGAGATGGAGAGAAAAGAAGGTGAGTACTGTACCATCATTGTATTGCTCTGAACCTGAAGCACACACTTTAGTAAGCTCAGAGTTTAGAGGCTGCGCCCCTTTTGGCATCCTTAAGTGTGCATATAGACCTGCAAATGTGTGTTTCCACATGTGCATATAAATATCTTATTATCTAATTTTGTTGGACTGGAAATAAGACAGTGAGTACTAAGTTTCTTGGTTTCCGAAAGACTTCCCCGGAAGCTGTTTTCCCAGCCCCCAAAAGTGGATGACGGATCACAAAAGCACTGATTCCTCAGCCTGCTTACCAGAGTGTACCTTGGGGGCCATCTGGTATCTCAACGCTTCGCAAAATTAGCTTGGTTTAATTCGAGGGAGGTAGAAAACTCTGTTGTCACAATGAGGAAATGTTCCTATTACCTAATTAACAGGGCTTATTAGGAGAGTGGTAACTACTGAAGTCCACTGAGTACTCAGCCATATGGGCATATGAAGTGTGGATCAAACAGGTCTTTTTGTAATTACGTTAATAGTTACTCTTTTAACTTTCCCTCATTTTCATCTAAGCCCAGTACAAAACAGATTTCCTGGATTTTTAACAGTGTCAAATAATAGGCACCGTAAATGGATTTGAGTTATCAAGGCCACCATTTACTGGACACATGTCTGCTGCCCGGTGGCTAACCCCTTTACCACTTTCCAGAATGTCCTTTTAGATGCCTTGTCTGAGACACCACAGGTCATCTGCTCTATTGCTGTGGCCTTTTCTCTGCCATATGGCTATGCTGCACCCAACTCCTCCTGGTAATATGCTCCTTCGATATACCTTCAGCACAAAAACCTTTGCTAAATAGGAAAGTACAGCATGTATAATTTCCTCATTAAATCAATAGACAAGGTCATTCTGTGTTAAATGGAATAAGAAGCACATTCCCACATGTTATGTACTGGCAGGGAAATACGATGCACCGATCTTTCAAAATCATCCAAAAGTCACTTCTTTAGCCATTTTGACTGAAACGATAAATGGGTGAATTTTAAGTTTTAGCCTCACATATATTAAGGGACACAATATTCATTCAGGTTCCCATGGTCTGAGGATGAAATGCTATCAAAGGAGACACAGACCCTTGATTTTGCACACAAAGAGGTAGTCCTTCCCTGATACCAGGTCCCATAACACCAGTTGTAGATAAAAAGTATTTAATAACACGATCACACATTTCCCTCTTATTAGGTAGTGTACAAAATGGCAACCTGGAAGTCAATCATGTCCTTTTCCCCCCATTTTAAAAGTAAGAAAACTGAGTCTTACACAGAAGGGATTGATCTCAAGCCAGACACACTTTGTTGTCTTTTTAGAACTGTCAGCATCAAAAAAAAAAAAAAAAAAAAAGAACTGTCAGCATCCTGCAATCTAAGAATCAACTCTACGCCTGGCAAACAGTAGAGATTCAATGAATCTTTTTGTTTTTTTTTTTTAATGATTATCTATGTAACACTTTTACATAGGTTAACCATTTATTCAGAGTGTTGACTTAACAAATAAATGTCTGATGAAGTCTGGGGAAGGGAAATCCTAATAGCTGAAAAGAAGATGAACTTATAATATAGATTTGTAATTAGAAAACACATCTTCCTGCCCATTGCGTATATGCATGAGCTGTCAGTAAACTGAAAGGAGTGCAGAAAACAAGAATTTACAGTCCCTTGGGGCTAGTGCTGTACACAAAAGGGAGAGAGAGAGAAAGAGAGACTGACTGATTGATTCTTATCTGTATAATTCAGATCCAAATACACTCTTTCCTGAAATAACCAAAAATTGGGGAGAGTGAGGAAATAAGCTCTGACTTTACTTGCAATACAGAAAACACATTTGCACATCTTCAGAAAACAGGATCCAAGAAGAGATAAAAAAATAAAGTTCATATTTTCGATTTGAAAATCACAGTGTTAAATGCCAAATCCATATGTATGAGTCTCTCTTGACCTGGGGAACTCTGTCTCACCCTTCCTCCATCCTGATGCGCAACTGGAACCAGATCTGAATCTATTTCTACACTGAAGGTCCTCGGTTGGAGCAGTTGTAATGAGACCATTTTTTATAGTCAATTCAGTATTAGCCATCAATCAGATTCTGTCTTCAGTCAAGCTATGTGACTAAAGTCTTCTTTTCCATTGGTGGTTGGCCCATATTCCAATTATAGGAGACATGGAGTGTAAGAAAATATTTAGGACCACACTCACAGTTTGGGTCACTGAGTCATCATATTTATAGAATAGCATCACTTAATATTCCCCTTAAGAAGAGAAAAGCTACGTTTTTGAAAGTGAAATACCCTGACTTATCTATTAGTACTTTTGTCTTTTAAAAAGATGTTTATAAGAAGACTCTGAAAAGGTGGGGTGCCTGGGTGGCTCAGTCGGTTAAGCATCTGCCTTCAGCTCAGGTCCTGATCCCAGGGTCCTGGGATCGAGCCCCGCATAGGGCTCCCTGCTCAGCGGGGAGTCTGCTTCTCCCTCTGCCCCCACCCCCACCCTGGCTCATGCTCTCTCTCACAAATAAATAAATCAAATCTTACAAAAAAAAAAAAGACTCTGAAAGTGAGAGATGAGAGGCCTGCTGGATATCCAGATGGATCCTAAAGGGAAATATTACTGCTTCTTACAAGCAGGATTGCCATGTGTGTACTTCCTAAGTCTAGGGGTCCCTGTCTATAGAACTGCACACTTATGGGGCACCTGCGTGGCTCATTCGGTTAAGCATCTGCCTTCGGCTCAGGTCATGATCCCAGGGTCCCGGGATCGAGCCCCACATCAGGCTCTCTGCTCAGTGAGAGCCTGCTTCTCCCTCTCCCTCTGCCTGCCTCTCTGCCTATCTGTGCTCTCTCTGTGTCTCCCTGTCAAATAAATAAATAAAAACTCTTTTTAAAAAAAGAATTGTACACTTATTACAACATTTTTAAGCAGATGATTATAAAAAATCTTGAGGGAGAGTCTCAGTTTTTTTTTTTTTTTACTAATTTCCATGATTTAGTTATTGCTAAAATTATTCTAAACCGTAATTTTCCTCCCAAGATAGTGTTCCTGGATGACTCTTCTGTAGTCCCATAACATTCCTCATATAGAATAAATATACCTCCTGTAATTATTTGCTTAAGGATGTATCTCTTGGGGAGTTTCTTTCTTTTTTTTTTTTTTTAAGATTTTTTATTTATTTGGCAGAGAGAGACACAGCAAGAGAGGGAACACAAGCAGAGGGAGTGGGAGAGGGAGAAGCAGGCTTCCCGCGGAGCAGGGATCCCGACGTGGGGCTCGATTCCAGGACCCTGGGACCATGACCTGAGCCAAAGGCAGGCCCTTAACGACTGAGCCACCCAGGCACCCCTCTTGGGTAGTTTCTTAACATCAAAGACTATGTCAGATTCATCTCTGAATCTTCAATTCCTGTCCCCAATGGACATTGATATATGTTGAATGATTGGATAGGTTTTAATGAGTTAAGTAACCTTGAAATTTACTTGAAATAAATAGAAAATTACCTGGCATTTGGTTTAGAAAAAGAAATGAGTCACAAGAAAATGTAAATTAAATTAACTAAGTAAGCCTTCATTTGTTCATACCCATATCTCAACAAAACTATCCTGATTGGCCAATAATCAAATATATCTCTTCTCAAAATTCTAACTTATTTAAGAATGTGTTGCCTCATTGCACACCAATTTGATATTATCGTCCATGCCCTTCAAAATACAGGAAGGAAGGGCAGTGTTAATATATTTATTTTAAATTATGTATACTTATTTTTGGAATAGATAAATTTAGATGGTTCAAAATCTGAAGTGTACAAAGAGATATACTGTAAAAGTCACCTATCCATATCTGTCTCCTGCCACTCAGTACTTGCTCCATAGAAAGCAATGTTCCCAATATATTTTGTATATTTATAGAGGTAGTCTGTGCAAATGAAAGCAAACATATGCATACATTTTTTATACAGTTTATTCATTTTCTATTGCTGCTGTAACAAATAAAACCAAGGTTAAAACAACATCTGTTTATTAGCTTACAGTTCCTTAGGTCTAAGTTTGACATGGGGCACACTAAACTAATAAATGAAGATGACTGCAGGGCTGTGTTCCTTTCTGAAGGCTCCGGGAAGCATCCATTTCATTGCCTTTTCAAGCTATTAGAGACCATCCACATTCCTAGATTTGTGGTCTCCTATCATCTTCAAAGCCAGCAATGCTGGATTGAGTCTTTCTCATGCTGCCATTTCTTTGGTTCTACAGCCAACGAAGGTCCTCCTTTTAAGGATTTGTATGATTTTATTGGGCACATCTAGATAATCCAAAATAATCTCCCCATCTGAAGGCCATTAATCTTATTACATCTGAAAATTTCTTGTTCTTGAAACTGGTTTCAAGAACAATTAGAGTATGGACAACTTTGGGGACTATTATTCGGCCTACCACAATGTTTCATGCATGCACACAGACACAGTTTTATTTTTAACATGAAACAGCACACCATAATTCTATTCTGCACTTTGCTTTTGTTATACAGTATTGGATACTTCAGATATTTTCCATATTTCTATACAAAAATATCTCATTCTTTTTCACAGCTGCATAGGTTCTTTTATTAAATGAATATACCATAATTTATTTCACTAGCAACATACTCATCTTTGTGTATTTTAAAGTGCATGTTTTGGGGCTCCTGGGTGGCTCCGTCATTAAGTGTCTGCCTTTGGCTCAGGTCATGATCCCAGGGTCCTGGGATTGAGCCCCGCATCGGGCTCCCTGCTCCATGGGAAGCCTCCTTCTCCCTCTCCCAGTCCCCCTGCTTGTGTTCCGTCTCTCGCTGTGTCTCCCTCTGTCAAATCAATAAAATCTTTAAAAAAATAAATAAAGTGCATGTTTCTTTAAATAGGCCTTCCTGGCTAGACAATCACATTTGTGCAGTAATTAGGCCACTTACTACCATTTCCCTTATTAGAAATATCATCCTGGTAAATGCCTAGATGTTTTTATTAGTTATCAATATTCCTTTCTTAAATGTATAATGCCCTGTGATTTAACCCCTTGAAAGGATATCATCTATCTTTTCCTGTTTCTTTCAGGTCTTCATTGTTTTTCATGTCGGATTCTTTTTACCCCAGAACCAATCTTACTGGGTTTGAGGAAGTGTGGTGGGCATACAATCATCTTCCTTTTTCCTTTCTCTTCTCATTCTGTTTCTATGGGTCCCATCACACTCTTAAGGTCACTTACTTTATCATCTTCCTCTTCTCTTACAGGCCGTTGTGGAAGCCATCATTTTTTCAACTATACTTCCTTCCTGAAATAGCAGGCATTGCTTAGCTACATAAATTTAACTCTGTCTAGTGTGTTGGGATCAAGGCTGCTGATCATTATCCACTAATAATATGATTGATTTCCTATCAGTTAACTTTAATTTTCCTTTGTGAAAATGTGAAGCTATCTAGGAGCACAAAACAAATTCTTCCTATCATTGTGTAAAGATGTTTGGGCATTAGTCACCAAATTTAATTGCCCGATGAAATGTTATCATCTGGAATCCGTAGACATTTTCCAAGATATTATTTTTTCAAAGCTTCTTGATCTTTGCTAGATTTGACCTTTGATTATTATTTATGA
The DNA here is from genome assembly GCF_002201575.2 of Neomonachus schauinslandi. Lineage (NCBI taxonomy): Eukaryota > Metazoa > Chordata > Mammalia > Carnivora > Phocidae > Neomonachus > Neomonachus schauinslandi. Next base: position 36,570,615 of record NC_058418.1, on the reverse strand, counting down.
GATTTATCTTTTCTACTGTTGCAGTTTTTTTTTCCTTCTCTGTCATTTGTTCTCTGCATGAGACTATTTAAAAAGCAGTTATAGGGTTTTCTGGGTTCTTTTTTAAATAACGCAATAAAAATAACACGTTCTTTGAATAAAAACTATAACAGAAACAGGAGAGAGAGAGAGACTTATGTTTCAGGAGTAAAGAGGGTATATGATTATTTCAAAAGCCCTTCTTAAACCATTATTTGATATGAGTAAAGGGTAAAGGGGTACCATAAAAAGTTAGACATTTTCACACATGATTATATTCCTATGTCCAAATCGTATCCAAAGTCCATATTCTTTTATTTGAAATTGCATTTAAGAAACATTGTAGGGCGCCTGGGTGGCTCAGTTGGTTAAGCGACTGCCTTCGGCTCAGGTCATGATCCTGGAGTCCCGGGATCGAGTCCCGCATCGGGCTCCCTGCTCGGCGAGGAGCCTGCTTCTCCCTCTAACCCTCCCTGCTCTCATGTACTCTCTCTCTCTCTCTCATTCTCACTCTCTCAAATAAATAAATAAATCTTAAAAAAAAAAAAAGAAACATTGTATATTGAGCAAAAACTATAAATCGAAAAAGACAGACCTGTGCTCTGAAAAAGAAAAATGGAATCCAACTAGAACATTAACTGCTCCATAGGATGCTGAGGTAAAACTGGAATAAAGGAATTTGTTTAAAAGCCAACAACTGAATATATAGCTACAGGATCTCTTTACCTTAGATACAGGGCTCATATTGTTTTCCTTCAACAGTGTTTGTTTTCAAACAGCATGAAGTCTGAATAGACCCAATCTTCAAATCCAAAACACATATTTCTATAAATATTGCTTCGGGTTGATCGTATTTTGTTACCAGTGGGGGAAAAAGCTTCCATTTCCATGTGCAGTGAAATTGTGCCATGGGGGATGGTAAAATACAATTCAGGAAGCTAGTGTCAGTTGAAGCCAAAAGCTGAGGTGTCTCAACCACCAGATAGCTGGAAGGAGATTTACATAATATGCAGGAAGGTGCAGGACCTATGCTTCTGTTATATCCCTATTCCCAAATCTGTGTCTACGTCGCCTGACACTTTGATGAATGCACCATGGCAGGGCAAGCAAGAGAGCATTTGGGGATGAGGAGATGACAACTTTCTGTCTTTAAAACAATGAGCCCAGCTTGGAAGTATTCTCAGAATGTGGTTCAACTAAGTATGAACAAGTCCAAATTAAGGAGATTGTCTGTGAGTTGTGTGCACTCACTGCCTTCAGCATCTGAAAGCCGTTTTCTACTAAAAGTCTGACTATTCAGAATTCAAGCCCTATGCAACTAAGAAACTCCAAAAGAGGTAATGAACCATAAATTATTGCCGTTAGATATTTAATACTCAATCAGGATGTGCTCTCTCAAGCATATCCCACCGGCATTACATTCATTCTGACAGTGTGGTACTGGTTCAATTACTTTGCTCATGTACAATAAAAGATTAATGAAAAGAGGTATATTTTAGTTCACAGAGATTAATTGCATCCCGTACTTTCCATACACTAGAAATATTCAACCCATAATCCTGATAGTTTTTGCATCAACAAGTGCATGGAAAATTAATAGACTTTCTGCTGCTGGAAATCTCAGAGGGTTTTCAGATAGAAATATCCAGGGAAAACAAGATTGAAAGTTGGCTTTGGGCTGCAAATGAATTAATTTACCTGCTTCTTTAAATTCACTTTTATGACATTTTGAATTAGCCACCATAGAGATATGTGTACTGTAAGTATTTTATATCTGCACATTTTTTTGTCAAGTATTTGTGAAGCAAATTCCCCTTTGAGATCTAATTCTACCAGAGAAAGCCAGGTATGTCAATACTTGGTAGATGTTCCAACATTTGGGGAGATCTTGACTATTAACATTTGACATTTTTTTTTCTTCAGAGAAAACAGATGCCAAGTGTACTAGTACATTTATTTTGAATATTCTTTTAACATAAAGTTATTTGCCACTGGGAAATCCAAAATGTCTCCCTGGTAAATAATTCTTAAGTTTTTACAAACTTTGTGAGTGTGACACTCTATCTTCCAGTGCCTTGAACAACAAACATCTTTGCCTGGTGGTAAGCTGGAATAAAAAAGGAATTTAAATTTATTGAGTCTTATCTATTTTATACTAAGATTTTTTTTTCAGATTTTATTTGACTTGACCCTTATTAAAAATTTGGTTGTATTGATGTTTCCATTTCTCAGAGAATAAACTGAGGCTCAAAGAAGTGAAGTTACCTGCATGTGATCACACAATGACCTAGTAGCTAAACCTGGAATTGGGCCCTTGTCTTTCTGTCTCCAAAGTCCATATTATGTTGTATAAATCAGATGAAAAATAAGAAAATCTCTGTGGCCCAGTCATCTCTTCTCTAAGCCTACTTTTGTTTGTTTTTCAAATGGTGATCATAACATTTACTTGATACCAATATTTTGATGATGTAATAAGGCAATGGTTACAAATGAAAACGGGGAAAGCGAAAATACTCTATGTACAGATGAAAATAAAGTATGAATGGATTGGGGTTTGATCCTTCAGTCCTGGAGAAATCGGTGTCATGGGCATTGACAGGTCTGTGTCTGAGAGCTTCCCTCAGTCCAAATGGGACAGTTGAGGGTCTCCTGTCTTCCTGTTTACAATGCAGTTTATTAACTGATTTCTCAATCAGAGCTATTCAGAAAACTTTCAACTGCAGAAGTATCTAGTCTGTGTTTTCTGCAGACTGTTTTCCTATTGCTATAGGAGAGGTACGTTCTTTTCCACATATCCTTAAGTTTCTTTCTAAAGAGAGAAGGAGAGTCAGCCTAATTTTGGTTCCCCATCTCTTATGTACTTTCCAGGAACCCTACCCCAAAGTTCAATGACATCAGCCCTGAAAACTAAACTGCTCGGCAGACCTTCCAATTTTTTCAGTGGCTTGTAAGGAGGAAACTGGTGGACCAGAGATAAATCTACTACTTCTGAAAACATACATATACATCATAAAATTTAAAGATGAACAAGACTGAGTTAACTCACAGAAACAATTCATCCTCTTTGTTATAAAGAAAATACTGCTTTTGTAGCACCAACCAACCTATTTCTCTGATTTATTTCACTGAATTTATTTTATTTCTTGGTAATGGTTGTATTGTGTCAAAAAGAAAGGAGCCCTTCCTTGTGTTTCCGTGAAGTAGAATATTTTGTAGCAGTTTTAAAATGAATTTGTTTCGAGATCTCCTAGTGAGCTCATTGGGAAAAAATGCATTTCATTTTAAGAAGGCAGTCTAGAAGCAGTGACCACAGAACAGGTGTTTTTATGTTTGTTGTCATACTTATGGGCGTTTTGGATGAGAAAGAACTGGTTGCTTCCCAGTGATTTTGTTGTTTGCTTTACAAATGATGATTATGTTTCTATTCCACATAGAAGCCGCTGTGATTTTGAATTCCTTGCATGTTTTGCACCTGCACAAATAATTTATCTTAATACAGACTTTGTGTATTGTCTTTTAGAACTTTCTATTTAACAGCTATTAGGTATAATAACCCACCTGTATAATCATGGGCAAGTCTTTTAACCCTCTTAGGCGTTAATTTCTTCATTTATGGAATAATGGAATTTGGACAGAGTGTGAACCAACAAACACTATACATCTATTAGGATGTGTTCCAAAGGGCCTGGAGCTTAATACTTCATAAAATACAGACTGTGCCTTCAATAACCTCACCATGTAGTGAGAGATGGAGGCAAGCAAAGAAGCAAGAACAGAACAGTCATCATCACCATACTAGAGAGATGCATGAGGTCCTCGCAGAATAGGTTGGACAACGCTCAGGTGTGGTAGGTGCAAAAAGTCAGGAAGAGTGTCACAAAAAAAAAGGTCATACTTGACCTGCATCTTGAAGAATGACTAGTAGTTTGTGGGTCGATGTGAGGAAATGGATAGTCTAGAAAAGGAAAGTAACATAAACAGTGAAGAAATCGGTTATTAAAAAAATGGTGAAGGATAGCATAATGCTATTAGGGGGTTGGAATAAGCAGGAGAATGTGTCCGAGCAGTTAGAGACTCCAGAATAGGCCAAATCCTGTACTGGCCCTGGGCCTGGTGGGATTCCTGAGCTTTATCTCAAAACTAAAAGGAAATCACTGATGAATATGAAGCAACATTAGATATTATCACAATTTAGTTAACACATGTTAATTCTAAAGATTTCTATGATAAGTTTGTGAACTACTGAATAAAAGTGAAAGCCAGTTAAAAGCAATAAGGAAGTATGGTAACCACCCTTCAAAATGAGGGTTGTGCTCCAAATGTCTTCAGTTTCACGTTGATGTATTACATCTTTTGAAATCTGCATTGGGTAACCTCATGTTTGATTTGTAACAAGTCCCTCAGTTGATGCCTGATGAAGGCATTAAAAATTACTTGTATTTGGCCTGAAATCTTCTAAGTCCTTGTGATAGTATACACAGAATATTTACATAAATTGTTTTTTTCTTGTTACAATCTCTAGCCATTGAGTTTGGCTAAATATAAACTCATTGAATTTTGCCAGGTCATCTCTTATCTTCACATCCTTAGGGTGAGTTATTTATTTTGTCTTCTAAGGAAGATGACTTGCCTTCCTCAATTCTCAAAATTTGAGTGGGCTTCAGGCTCCCATTGCATCCTTGTTCAGCAGAGAGCTGAAGGGTTTCCCAGCCACAGTAAGAATATCTCAGGTTATAGGTGTTCTCTTGGTGCCTTGACTTTGCTGTCATGATCATTATCTTGGTGTTTCAGCCCACTTTTGTCTGCTTAAAATCTTCTCATTCTGGTATTTAACATGTTTACCTTTTAATGCATATCTTTATCTTATCTCTCTGGTCCTCAGGAGCCTAGCTATGGTTTTTATTTACTTAATATGATACATAATAGGGACTGCTAAATATAGACCCACACATTGTAGACATATCCTTCTTTTCCCTTTTATTTCCAATGAGTATTTGCTCTACAGCCTTCGTCCAAGACATTCATTGTGATTTACAGTGACTTTCGGTTAAAAAGAAATACATTCTCTGGGCACCTGGATGGCGCAGTTGGTAAAGTATCCGACTCTTGGTTTCCACTCAGGTCATAATCTCAGAGTCGTGAGATCAAGCCCTGCGTAGGGCTGGAGTCTGCTTAAAACACACTCTCTCTCGGGGCTCCTGGGTGGCTCAGTCATTAAGTGTCTGCCTTCGGCTCAGGTCATGATCCCAGGGTCCTGGGATCCAGCCCCACATCGGGCTCCCTGCTCAGCAGGAAACCTGCTTCTCCCTGTCCCACTCCCCCTGCTTGTGTTCCCTCTCTCGCCATCTCTCTCGCTCTGTCAAAAAAGTAAATAAAAAATCTTAAAAAAAAAACCAAAAACACACTCTCAAAATAAATAAATCTTTAAAAAAAAAAAAAGAAACACATTTTCTCTGCTTGTTGGAAATACATTGGTCAAATTGGTGTCTGAATGTATACAATTCCTATGATAAACTGAATGGGGCAAGACATGAGTATTAAGTATGGACAGCAAAACTACCCATTTTCTTAGGGGAAAGTTGTAAGTTTATGGAAAAAGCTTGGGAGATCAACCCCGATTCTTTCATTTCTAATGACTCTGTGACCTTGGGAAATTCAAATAATCTTTTAACGTAAGTACCATTACATTTATTTTATAAAAAAGTCAATGAAGATTTTTTTGAGAGAATATGTTTAAAAGGATTAAAAAATATTTACAGAGCACTTGTGCCCTGTGCCTGACACATTTTAGGAGATTGATAATTGGAAGTTATAATTAGTTACGTCTTCACTCATCAGTTAAGTATCAATAGACATTCTTACTCTATAAAAAGAACAAGGATATTTTTACCTGATCAAACTCTCAAACTGGAAAGCAAAAACCCAGTAGAAGGTTGAGGATTAAAATCAGAGAAATACTCTTTCAGAAATTGTTAATGATTCTCTGGTTCATAAAAGGAAAAGAATAGTTCATAGAGACTTCTATTTGCTAAGCTCTTTTTAAAACTCTCCAGAATATTGCTATAAATGAAGAAAAGAAGAGAACTCAGAAGTTTGATAACTTGAAGATTAATGTCTGCCCTCCCAATGTTGTTCCCATGACAAGCTCAAATATCCTACTCGGTGCTCATTAAGCTCCGTGCTGACATTTGTCCTCCAACCCTCCTCTGATTGTTCACATGTAATAGTGAATCCAAGTCTGAGTTGTGGTTAATAACAATATTTTAATGCCACCCAGCATTTTAGAATGCTATGGTCTCTAGAAGAAAATGAACCTTTGTCATAATATAAATGTCTTTTATACACAGGCTCAACCGGATTCTTGACTACTATTTCAATACATTTATTTCAAGCATAATCAAATTCTGAGAAAATTGGTTGGTAGAGTGAGCAATGACTGAGTTATCCATCCTGTTGAATTTTAATTCATTGTCCTGGGTAAACCTGAAATTGGCGATATGATTAGAGTGCAAAGTCAACCACTGAAATGAACATGTATAATTTGGAATTATTTCTATCACAGTGTCTCCCTAACAGCATTATGGACAATGCAGTTACCAAAGGATTTTACTTTTAGAAGTATCTGAGTGTTAAGAGGACTGTTGCATGCAGTTGATATGTGTATCCATTTGAGGACATTGATTCAATTATTCTTTTGTATCATATAATGGAATAAAAATAATTACTAGTTTGTTATTAGTATCAGTATGGCAATACTTTCTTGTGCTTAATTATTTACAGTATGCTTGTGGATATATTATACTATTATAAAAATCCATGAGGAGAACAAATATGCTTATCTCTATTCACAGATAAGGAAATAGATTAAGGATAGTGATAACTGGGCACCTGGGTGGCTCAGTCACTTAAGCGTCTGCCTTCAGCTCAGATCATGATCCCAGGGTCCTGGGATCGAGTCCTGCATCGGGCTCCTTGCTCTGCGGGGAGCCTGCTTCTCCTTCTCCTCCCCACATGTGCTCTCTCTCACTATCTCTGTCTCTCTCTCTCAAATAAATAAATAAAATCTAAAAAAAAAAAAAGTTAAAAAAATAGTGATAACTTATTTATCTTCTCAAAAGGGATTATTAAACTGGGTGAAGCATGTCCCCAGAGGTGGGCAAATACTCTTTTCCTTTTTTTTTTTCTTCTAATTGATATATAGTTGACACACAGTGTTACATTGGTTTCAAGTAGACAACATGTTGCAGGGGTTCAGGGTTCTTGTCCAGTGGAGTGGAAGAATGAATCTCATGGACAGGAAAGGGTGAAGTGAAGTGAAAGTTTATTAAGTGAAAGTGAGAACATAAAGGAAAGAAAAGAAAGCTCTCTAGAGTAAGAGGGGTCCCAAATGGGTTGCTACTGAGGGATTTTATGGTTGTCTTGATCAGGGAACTTGGTAAATATCTCATCTATAACACTTAATACAAACAAGGTGGATTTGTAACTATCATGTAAGTATCTCAGCTATGTTTAGGACAAACAAGGTGGATTTGTTAACTATCATGTAAATATTTTATCTATATTTAGGACAAACAAGTTGGATTTTATGTTCCCTTCTCTCTGCTTACTATCTCCTCTGTAACATTTTCCACACCTGGGATTTCTGTGAGCCTGGTCCTGTAGCCCCCACCTATCTCTCCCTACCTAGCCCTGTCTGTCCCTTACTCAAAAACAGTGATCCAGCAAGTCTATATGTTATGCTGTGCTCACCACAAGTATAACTACCATCTATCACCATACAATGAACGCTATTACAAATCCCTGACTATATTCTCTGTGCTGTACCTTTCATCCTGTGACTTACTCATTCCATAATTGGAAACCTGTATCTCCCATTCCCCTCCACCCATTTTCCCCATCCCCCTCCTTCCCTCTGGCAACCACGAATTTGTTTCTGAGTTATTAGCTTATGCTCATAGGAAGCATTTGGATCAAATCACTCTTCTTTGACCAAGACAGTACTTGCAAATAATCACACTTGTCTTGGAATTATCACTGTAAATAAAATAAAGCCAACATATCACTGAGTGAAATGACTTTTAGATTGCATAGTACTCCATCTCCAGAAAGTTAAAATCAGGGCAATAAAAGTGAAGTGGTAATATTAGTAGAAAAAAGAAAAAAAAAAGGTATATAATAACAAATTGTTCCCATAACAGCCACAAGAATAATACGGATTAGACTACACAATGTAACTATTACACACCACTGAAGTCCCACATTATTGACGTTGGCACGCACCATGTCTGAAAAAGAGGAGACATGTTCATAGTGCATTCATCTTAACTTTCTGTAAGCATCTGGCCTAAACAAGTATAATTATCTATCAGTTTTGATGTTAGGTAGTTAGGTTAAATGATTCAGTTCAGTACAGTGAGAATCAAAGCTTTGTTTCTTTCCATGGTGGCGCGAGAAGGGAAAAGACAGAGCCACCTTGTAAATTGCAGGGTCATCGAGGGAAGGAGAGATTGTGTGATGCTATCAGAAGATTGAATCAAATAACCAAAAATGGTTTCTCATGAGACATTTTATAAGAATTAAGAGATTTTAACAGGTGGTAGGTTCTCACAGTCTTTATTGTGTCATTTATTTTAGAAGAGTAAAGAAAAAAAAAATCTTTATGAAGAATTCTGCAATTAGAGAAAATTATAAAAAAGAAAAAATTCTGTGTTACGGCCTCTAATGCATTGCCTCTGTGGCTGTCTGTAGGTGGAACCTGCAAAGCATGGTAGACCTTGGAGTCAGGATACCTAGGTTGGAGGGGAAGCTCAGTCACTTACTTGCAAACTTACTAACCTTGGGAAGCTTTACTAAAACCTCACCGTGTCAGAATTTTCTGATCTGGAAACCATGGGTAATAACAGTGCCTGTCTCAAAGGACTGTTATGAAGGCTAAGTAAGCTAATATTTTGAAACTTGGAACAGTGACAAGCATGTTGTAAGAACGATAAAAATATCTGCTAAACGTAATAAAAATAGTAGTAGATATGGTAGATGACAGTACCACTTCCAACTGTTCTAACTATTCACTCCTGATTTTGAGAAGAACATTATTCATCACCTCTCCCTGCAGTGTCCTTTCTTATCTCCCGAGGGAAGGCAATGTTACCCCACCCATCGGACCCTGTTTTGGCCAATGAAATGTGAACAGGACCTTGGAAGTCATTGTGTGTTTATTCCAACTCCTGTATTTATCCCTCTGCTGTGATAATGGCATGTCTAAGATAGGGACGGCTACTTTGGCTCAAGTCCATTTCAGACCAAAAAAAAAAAGAGTATGAAATAAATATTTGTTTTTATACATCACTAAGGTTTTTTTTAAAAACCTCCATTACTCCAGCAAAGTTGACTAATACAATAACTAAAGAGATAAATAAATGACTCAACAAATAATAACTCTATTAGCATTATGTAATTTTTTAAATGTCACCCTTGATTATTTATATATTCAATTTCTATAATAATCTTTGATTACTTATATGTATAATTTTTTAGCTTTTTTTTTTTTTTTTACTTATAATTGTACTTTTCCCATATCGTAAATAGCCTTGCAAACCTTAAAACTGATAGATTAATTGAAATAGCCACCAGGAGCCTATAAGTGAAAAAAAAAATTGTAGTAATAAGGTTGTTCTCCAATAATGAAACTATAAAATATGCATATGATATGTTTAAATGAAGTCATGTAAAGCCATATTGTGATATGTTATGAGGGAGTGGTGACTCTCAGATCAACACGATTTGATTATAATTATATCAAATGTATTAACATATCTAAATAAACCAGGACAAGGAATGACACAGAGACTGAAATAATCAGTGCACAGCCAAGAAGTGTTCAATGCTTATCCAATAGATCTGATTATGATACTTTGTTTGGCAATTCATCTGGAGGATGAATTGTGTGCATCTAAGACTGGTTACTAAAGATACAAACTAGCCACATATTTGTGATATCAGTTAACATGGGTATAGAAAAAAAATAATAACTTGATAATTTTACATAGATAATAATCCATCATGGCATATTTTGTACTTTTTAATTCTTATTTTACCTATATGAAATTAGAGCATATTATGATCATTTGGTGTGTTCATCTCCTAAATGTCATAATACTGACTGAAAGCATGGCATTACACCTGTTGCTACTGAATTAGTATTTTTGAAGCATATTCAATGAAATACTTATATATAACTACATGTATGTATATATATGCAACTATATATATATAACTATAAATATAGTCATGTATATAACTGTAACTATGTATATATATATATATATATATATAACTACATATATAAAACTATATATGTAACTATATATAACTATATGGGGGGAAGCACCAAAAAATGGAAAAAAAAATAACTTACTGAGTTCCTACTGTATGATAGGCACTGCACATAATTATTTGATCTTCTACCACCATTTTTGGAGTCAGCATTATCTCCACTGGCAAACATTAACTGAATCTCAGGGAGGTTAAACACCTTGACCAGAATGCATCAAATAACTGTGGTGCCATCAAGATTTGGACCTATTGTGTCAAAATACCCATAGCTTTCCCACTACACCTATAAATATGAGATTTATACATAATGGCAACCTGAGAGACATGTCTTTTCAAATCATCAAATCTGGTACATTAGTGTGGAACCACTTCCTAATAGGAAAGAGTGTGAGGTGCTGTGATCAGAGAGCATACACATCCATTACAATCTGTCACCTGCTTCTCCCAGTAAAACCATTTTATTAAAGTGAGTCATGATTCTAAGTATGTCTATCCCCATCATTGAAGGTAGGCAAAGAAATAACAAGCTGTGATGACCCAGGAACACATTAGGGGGAAAAAAAAAAAAAGCTGATACAAAGATGGGGAACATGTATCCATTCTTCTATTTTAAAAGATCCATTTAGTTTTTTAAAAAAATGTTCCAACAAATAATTATCATCAAAAGGCATGCTGAAAATGTATTTGTGTGAATGTGTTTCATGCACAATACATTTTTATTTAGAGGAAGAATATTCCTAGCTTCTCTTCTGAGGTATAATGTAAGTACCATGAATTAATTTGTTGGAAGTATATAATCTGGTGAGTTTTAGTACATTTATACAAATGTACAACCCTAACAACACTCCAGTTTTAAAATATTTCTATCATTCCACAAGTTCTCCATGCCTCCATAGAGTCTATATCCATTCATTCTCCCAGCCTCAGATAACCATTGATCCCAGCCTCAGATAATCACTGATGGGTTTTCTGGACATTTCTTATAAACTGAAGTTTATAGTATAGTGTTCCTTTACTGTCTGGCTTTTTCAGTTAGCATATTTTTGAAGTTCATCCATTTGTAGAATGTATTAGTAGCTTATTTATTTGTATTGGCAAATCATATTCCATTGTATGAATATACCACATTATGCCTATCTAATCTTTAGCTGGTGGACATTTGGGTTGTTTCCATTTTTTGACTGTTAGGAATGATGTTGCTATGAATACTTGCATACATGTCTTTGTGTGGACTTAAGAGTTTTTTTTCTCTTGATTATAGTCTAAGCATGGAATTGTTGAGTCATACGGTAAAATCATGTTTAGCTTTTGAAGAAAGTATGAAACTCTTTTTCAAAGTATCTGCACCATTTTACATTCTCAAGAGTCATGCATGAAGGTTCCTGTTTATCCACATCCTTATCAACACTTGTTATTATTTGTACATATCTAAGAAAGATTTTTGCATCTGTGTCATTAGAAATATCAGTTTGTAGTTTATTTGTGATGGCTTTGTCTGAATTTGGTATCAGGGTAACATTGGCCTCATAGAGTGAGTAGGTAAATGTTATTTCCTAAAAGATTTAGTGAAGGGCTAATATTATTTATTTTTCAGACGTTTTGAAGAACCCCCCAGTGAAACCATCCAGCCTGGGCTTTTTTCTGTAAGTAGATATTGAATTCCTAATTCAGTTTCTTTACTTGTTACAGGCCTATTCAGAAGTAAGAGGGTAAATGGAGGCATGAGAAATTGAAGAGGAGCTTTCAAAATAGGGAGAAAATCATGAGCACCTGTATAGAGGCAAGACAGTACTTTACCTGGATTTAGTATTCCAAGTATCTGGATAGCCCATAAATGGGATAGAATAGTCAGAATAAAGTAAGCCTGTTTTGTTCATCATCTAAATTAAAAACATTAACAAAATGTATTCAATTATCTTCAGTCAGTCAAATATGTCACTTACTGGTAAGAAATTTATAAGCAGATCATGATATCTGAAAAATCCAAACAAGAAATAAGATTATAAATTAATAAGTAACCATGTTATTGATCTTCTTGGTAATGAGAATATTTAAAGGTGAAAATATGAGTGGTAACCCAAAACATTAAGTCTTATTTCAGAAACGGTGGTAGGCAGAATAATGGCCCACAAAAGATACCTATGACCTAGTCTCCAGAACCTCTAAATATGCTAGTTTATGTGGCATCAGGGACTTTCCAGATGTGATTAAAATTAAAGACCTTGAAGTGGGAAGATTATTATGGATTATCCAAATGGGCAAAATGTAATCAAATGAATCCTTAAAATCAGAAAACCTTTCCCAACTTTGGTCAGAGGAGAATATGACTACAGAAGAATAAGAAAGATTCAATTTTTCAGGCTTTCAAGATGGACAACAAGGGGAGGGGGCCAAGGAATTTAGAAAGCCTCTAGAAGCTAAAAAGCAAAGAAACAGATTTTCCCCTAGAACCTCCAGAGAGGGGGCACCTGGGTAGCTCAGTTGGTTAAGTGTCTGACTTCTGCTTGGGTCAAAATCTCAGGGTCCTGGGATCTAGCCCTGCCCCCAATCCAACCCCATGTGGAGCCCCACCTCCATCCCTGCACTCATCAGGGAGTCTCCTTGTCCCTCTCTTCCTGCTCATGCTCTCTCTCTCTCAAATAAATAAATAAAAATCTAGAAAGAAAGAAAAGAAAAGGAAGAAAGAAAGAAAGAGAAAGAAAGAAAGAAAGAAAGAAGAAAAATACAGCCCTGCAGACACCTTGGTTTTAGCCCACTGAGACCTGTGTCAAATTTCTGACTTTCCAAACTATAATTTGCATTGTTTTAATCCACTAAGTTTGTAATAATTTGTTACAGTGGCAATAGAAAACTAATACAGTGCTATTTTAAAACATAAAAATCAGTCAAAGTGCTTCCAGATTCGTTGCTCAGAGTGGTATAAAATACATATAAAACTTGTGGTTACTCAAAATATCAAACATCATCGGTAGAATTTGTAGGATCCCTTCACATAAAGTGAAGTCTTTATTTGCCAGCCACTCCCAAGAACATCCAGCAATAAAATTATGAGTACATATATGTCTATATAGATATTTAGTCTCTTCTTTAGAGCAACATTTTAGATCACTCCTGTCACAGACTCTCCTTCCCTTGTTTTTCCAAAAAGACCCATTTTCTTTTCTATCTGTAGCTTGGGTTCTACAGTGGACTGTGTATCTGTGAGCTGACTCTGAAATATCTTTTAGGGTCAGTTATAGGGTATACATCCTCTCATTCCAGTATTTCTTAATTTCCATTTTAAGATAAAGTTTCTTTGGCCAGATGGTGAGATATTGCCAAATCTTTCAGTGATTTACCTAACACTAATCTCTATACTGGTTTTTCAGACCTCCTTCTTCCCTCCCTCCTCTCCCTCCCTCCCTCCCTCCCTCCCTCCCTTCCTTCCTTCCTTCCTTTCTTCCTTCCTTCCTTTCTCTCTTTCTTTTTTTTAACCTAAAACTCTTCCTCTGGCATCTCTTTCTTATTTTTCTCTTGCTTCATCCTGACCCTCCTACAGTCAACTTAGCCTGTGGTCATTTACCTCTATACCCTGTCTAATGAGATCACCCAAGATACTTTTTCAAAAAAAATTTTTGCAATATATTTATTTCTGGGGGTGAGAGATGGGACATACCATTCAAGCAGCACAACAAATTTATTGCCTATAACTCACATGTCAAATGAGAATCTCAAAGCTGCCAAATATTTTTGGGGCCCCTACCAAAGAAAGAAAGACAGACAGACAGACAGACAGAAAGAAAGACAGAAAGAAAGAAAGAAAGAAAGAAAGAAAGAAAGAAAGAAAGAAAGAAAGAAAGA
>NC_058418.1:36497034-36556415 GCF_002201575.2 Neomonachus schauinslandi | reverse complement strand
AGAAAGAAAGAAAGAAAGAAAGAAAGAAAGAAAGAAAGAAAGAAAGACAGAAAGACAGAAAGAAAGAAAGACAGAAAGAAAGACAGAAAGAAAAAGAAAGAAAGAAAGAAAGAAAGAAAAAGAAAGAAAGAAAGGAAGGAAGGAAGGAAGGAAGGAAGGAAGGAAGAAAGAAAAAGAAAGAAAGAAAGAAAGAAAGAAAGAAAAGCTTGGCAAGCTTTTGCCACCACTCCCCTACCCAATATGTACATGTCTAATATTGTTACCAGATCAATATTCTCTTGTTTTAGTTTCCTCAGGCTGCCCTAACAAATTGCCACAAGTTGGGTAGCTAAAAACAACAAATTGATTCTATCATAGTTCTGGAGGCTGGAAGTCTGAAAGCAAGGTGTCATCAGGGTATGTTTCCTCTGAAGGCTTTAGGCTTTAGCTTCTGGTATTTGCCCACAACTCTTGGTATTCTATGACTTGCAGTTGTAACGCTCAAATCTCTGAGTCAGTCATCATATGGCCTTCTCCTCTCTGTCTCTTCTGTGTCTTCAAGTCTCTCTTCTTACAAGGAAACCAGTCCCTGGATTTAGGGTCCACCCTTCTCTGGTATGCCCTCATCTTCATACAGCAAAAACTATATTTCCAAATAAAATCACATTCATAGATACTAGGAATTAGGATTTTTAATGATGTATCTTTTGGGGGGAAATAATTCAACCCAAAACAGCCCTATGAGAGAGCTTTAGATTACTCAAAAAACTATTCCAAACAACAACTTGCGATCGATAAGGGATGGGCTGTAGAATCAAGTGTGTTTGGGAAGGCAGTATTGAGGAATGTTTAAGCATGGATTCTGGAATGAGACTGCCTTGGTTTGAAGGCTGGTGGGACTTAAAAAGGTGTGTGACTTTCAACAAAAAGTTGCTTAGCCTTTCAGTTTTTAAATGTCAAATATGCAAAATGAGGATCATTATAGGATCTATCTCACAGGGTTGTGGCAATTAAATGAAATAATATATGTAAAAGCACAAAGTCTGGCATATTAAATAATAAATATATGATGGGTATTAAATTATTAATTTTCCTGAAAATATTATAATTGGTTTATTATTATAAACACTATTTGAGCTGTGGCATACGATTAGCATTGTGAAAAATATCAGAGTAATGAAAACAACTTTGACTTTATCTCCTAAAAACATATCTAGTCCATATTATATGCAAATTTAAAATTTACAAAAATTGAACTGTAGTGGCTTTTGTTATTAAAGTAATAGTTGCTCCAAGATATCAAGCACAAATTTTTTGGGTGATTTCTTTTGATCTACTTTTCTCTCTGTCTCTCTGTCACTGTCTCTCTCTGTTGGTGGTTCTTACTCCTTCCCTTTCTCTCTTAATATGTAATTATATAATACTTATATATTTTATATATACATATAATTATATTGTCTTATTATATTGAGATCCATAGTATGCATAGTATTATATATGTGCATTTTCCCAAGTCTTTACAAACCTGTGAAACATAATTGTTGGAATTTTGTAATATTCTATTAAGTGCACTTATTAAAATTCATTTAATTTTATAATATATTCTGCACTGTATTTACTCCCATTTGAACACTATTTTAATGTTAAAATATCTAACACCTTAAGAAAAAGAAAACTGGTATGTTTTTAAGATTAAGTAAAAAAATACAACATAAAACTGAGTGAATAGTTAGGGGAAAAGTACTACTTAAGTAGAGTCAAGTAACAGAAGTAATGGCTGCTAATTCTAGAGGATTTGCACAGCAGAAAAAGATCACATTTCACATGTAATAAGCAGTTAGGCTAAAGTTAAGCTCTTATAAAAATTTCTTTATATAGGTTTTTAAATTTGTGATTCCATACATGTTTTTTCTATGTGGCTTGGGCTATGATATATTAAGTAAAAGAATAATGTTGATTTTATTTGCTGTTACATTAAATCACCTTGCATTTGCACTTCCAGATTATTTTAGTAGGTTCTGAGTTTATGGAAGCATAGTATTCCTTTGGGTAGCAGTAGAACAGGCAAGAGATACATCTGCAAATTACTTGGGTTTGGTTTTTTTTTTCCAAATTTTAAATTACTTAAGCACTTTCATTCAAAAATGAGAGGGAAAGGCATTGATATTTATTATTACTAAATTAAATGTGATGATGCACAAAAGGAAATTGAAGCAGAGAAGAATCCTTCCTCTTTTACTCTCTTGCTTTGGCTTATATTTTCCCCCTGTGCCATGGGACTAGCATTGGACATCAACATAAGGAAGGACCTCAACATAAGGAAGAGACGTGTTATATTTAGATAAAAATTATTAATCATGCAAGGGAAAGAAAAACTGTTCTTTATGGCAGACAGATACCATGAGTTTTATAACTAACTTGATAGTTCAGCTGTCAATGTCATCTGACATTAAAACTTTACACTTGCCTCTCCTGCACCAAAATTATTGTTCAAGATTATTTTCCTTAAAAGAATGTTATATGAACTCTTGTATATACTTAAAAATACTTCACCTGTAATTTTTCTAAGTATTATGAGAATGAGTAAGAAGGAAATGCATTGATTTATTGACTTAAACTTCTCAGACGAACTTGTGTTTTAAAGAGTCAGTGACACTTTTGCCCCTGGGGTGGAGATGGGGTGTTATTTTTATGCTTCTCCTTAACAGAAGCAGAATATCTGAAAGCAGCTGAGCATCTCTTGTCACCTGTTCCAGGTATTTAAATTTATGTTGCTCTTTTTTCCCCCTACGCATAATATATATTTATCCACCTCGGGTGAAAACAACATCAGCAGAAGGGGGGGGGAACCACCAAACCAAATTAAACCAGCAGGATTAAGCCAAAATTTAGTTGCAGCCAGCTTGATCAGTGATGTTTTATTCATCAATCACCTGCACTTACATCGAATTGTTTACGCACAGATTTCGAGCATAAATAGCAAATGCACCACTTCATTTTACTTGTGTAATATCATGGATGAATGTGATGCCCATTAGTCTGTTAGATTCCCCTTCAGTGTTCAGGTGCTGCATTAAATGACTTCCTATTAGTTGTGTATTAAACTTTTTTTTCCCCAAACAAAATGAAAAGAATTTTCAGGTGTTTTGCATAATGAGGCAGATTATTTAAGTACTTAGGCTACTTTAGGAAAGCAAGTTAGGCATGACTGGAAGAAGCATTAATGCATTTATGTCACTGAAAAATTACTGATGCAATTTATGTATTTTTTTCAAAGGTTATGTGTCTTGTAACCTAAGTATTTTCCAGTATTTCTCCAATTTTGTTATGGAGGCAATCAGAATTTACAGGCTAAGCTAAAAGTATGTGAGCAGCCTCCTTAAGACAGGCTGATCTGATAAGACGTCCATGAAGAGGGAATATTTAAGCAGAAATCTGCAAAGGAGTCAAGACTGCAAAAGTTGGAGGGAAGAACATACCAGATATCAATAGAGGCATTTTCAAGGGCGTAGACCCTGAGTAAGGGTCAAGTGTGGCATGTTCCTGGAACAGGAAGAATATTTGAGTGTCATTTAACATGTTCAGTCCTGCCACATTCCGAAACCGTGCTCTTGACACTACACCGAGCTGCCCTGGTAGGATGGGGGTGGGGGGACAAAAACATGGAGAAGCTATGAGTGCTCTTCCTTTTCCTGAGCAATTGCTTACTCTTCTCTGAAGGTTACTAAGTCTCCACTGATCATGATTTTCTTTTCTTTCCAAGGCCCTCACCTACAAATGATACTCAGTTTTCCAGTCTAACATACATGTTGCTAAATATTTAAGAGAAGAATATCCACTTGGTATGTTTTATGGGAAATTTCATTTCTAGAAAGGATGGGTAGATAGATGGTAGATCATCTTTGTTTTAAAACCCCTTTTAAGAAATCCGTGTCCAAGAATTTTATTCTTGACCACTACTAAGAAACTTAAATTCACCAAGACTCTACATTATGCATTATTCATTTCTTTAGTCATGACTAATAACCTCCCTCACTGGTTTGATACATTGAGCCTATGAAACTTTTTTCCCTTATTATTACTATTATTAGCTTGTTCAGCTGCTTGATTCAAGAACTATTCTTACCATTATTTGTATTTTATTAAAAAATACAATATACAAATAATAGCATGAGTCAACTTTGTTGTGAAAAGTAAGAGATCAGAAAACATAGTTGGCAAATTGTTTGGTTATGAGATAGCTTGAAATATACATTAAACAGCTTATTTTTATAAAATCTAAATGCATTTTAAAAGACATTGAGAGGGGGTGCCTGGGTGGCTCAGTCGGTTAAACGACTGCCTTCGGCTCAGGTCATGATCCCGGAGTCCTGGGATCGAGTCCCACATCGGGCTCCCGGCTCAGCGGGGAGCCTGCCTCTCCCTCTGACCCTATCCCCTCTCATGCTGTTTTTCTCTCTCTCTCTCTCTCTCAAATAAATAAATAAATAAAATCTTTAAAAAAAATAAATAAAAGACATTGAGAGGTGACAAAGTACAACATTCAAAAGAGTGATATTATAAAAGACCTTTGATTTTCCTTTTGTGCTGTGTTTCTTATCACTCTAAGTAATTTAAGCTATACTTATAAGACATATTGATGTCTCTTTAGAAACTGTCAAGCTGCTTGTTTGTTTACAAATTGAATTAAATAAAATCTCTTAGAGTAGCACCACACTTTGAACCTATAATAATAACACTGTAGGTAAATTCTAGTACAAAAAGAAGCCACAAATGGAACACATGCTTTTACATTGAAAGTCCTGAGGGAAGAGGAATTTGGGGTTACAAGATCCAAACCTTATTCATGAATAAGTAGAATCCATTGTCGCTCATTATATAGAGATTTCATTTTTGCTCACTGTACATAATAACTTTATTTTTTCCCTAATTTAAAAGGCACAATACTATTCAAGTAATTTGAGATGGAAAAAGAACATCCATGTTGCATTTAAATGTTCTTCTGTATCCTAGACATCATTTTCAGGTTAAGGAAAGTGAGTGATATAAGCAGGTGATCTCTGAGATCATTCCAATTTTGACATCCCCAGATTCTGTGTCAAGCCACCCTCTCAAAGAACTGTCCCAAAAAATGAAGACATAGTTTTTTTGTTTTGTTTTGTTTTGGTTTTTAAAGATTTTATTTATTTATTTGACAGAGAGAGACACAGCAAGAGAGGGAACACAAGCAGGGGGAGTGGGAGAAGGAGAAGCAGACTCCTGGCTGAGCAGAGAGCCTGATGTGGGGCTCAATCCCAGGACCCTGAGATCATGACCTGAGCCGAAGGCAGACACTTAATGACTGAGCCATGCAGGCGCCCCCATAGTTTTGTTTTTGAGCTACTAATTGTTCCTTATCCATACATCTATACCCATGTAGAAGTGGGTTAGAGCAAAATGCCTTGGAAAGTTGTCGGGACATTAGGGTTCTTAGCTCTGCCACCGACGAGCCTCCTTATATTAGATATCTCACAAAATTGTGCCAGTCCTCATTGAAAAACTGAGATGACTTCAAATTGTCTTTCTCATAATAAATTATAAATTTCAATGAGAGATAAGTAAGTTGCTCTTACAATGAATCTTAACAATAATTATAGCCAACACAAAATGAAAACATTCTCAGCAAACAAAAGGCTCTGTAAAGTCTTCAAATCTTGATTTGTTTTTTCCTTTTTGAAATGTGGAGTGAGTTATGATGGCCACTTGGCATACTTGAAGCCCTTCAAATTGTCAATTCTTTGCTCTTTCTAAAGCTCTGGAGGTCTGTTTTCTCTGAAATGTTTGTTTCTCTCAATTTGTAGCTCTCTGTAGGGCCCCACACTCAGAGCATAAACTAAAAAAATACAAAGTGAATAATCTTACCCTAAATTTATTACAAATAGCAATTTAGAAGACTCATTATCACAGTATGAAACATTAAAAAATGAAGAATCATAATCAAAAAATGTGAAAAAATGTACAAAATGTGTGGGTACATATCTAGCTATCTCAACAACATCTGAATGCATGATGCTGTGCTGTTATGCGTGAATCAATAAATACATTTCTGTACTCATTTAATAGTGTGTTATTGAAATTAGGCTATAGTTATAAATACTAATTAGAATTAAATCACTAGAAATGAAATGTGCCCAGCATCTCCTTACAGGCTGCTGTAAATGAAAACACTTAAAGTTGTTGAAATTCATCAATTTTTGTTTCATACTTTTATCAGGGTTTTATAAGACAAAAGTGGGGGGGGGAGGGGTCTCCAGGCTTCAGGAGACTACAAAATCTCATTGAAGTTGGTTTCCTGCAAGTCAAATAAAAAGGGGGAAAAAAAGCCCCTTGGTACTCATGCACTGCTGAGGTGGTCAAATTGAGCCAATTCTAATTTTTCAGGGTTGTTGAATTCACCAGGGAGGACATGAGCAGACAGACAAAGTAGAGTATACTCCATGCACCAGCTTCAGCAGAATCCAAGTAATTTCTCAGCATATACTTTTGAACCTCCACATTGTGGGTCTGAGTGTTTTTTAATGCTCTTCAAGTGAGTACCTTTGGGGCCTCATTCAGGTAGCCCTGTTTCCTTAATAACATGAGAGAGACATCAGCTCTCTCCAGCTCTGAGCTACAGAATCTCAGGCCACAGAAAGCCTGACCTTTGATTGGAGCTTCTTCCAGGAAGATACGAAGCTTTGGGAGTTCAGAAACTCCATGGAAGGCTTTAGTGTATTCCAGGATGGAAGTAGCCACACAGGGAAACCAGAGAGAGCTGGGAGAAGCAGGGACAGGAGTCAGAGAAGAGGTATATATTGAAGAGTGAGGAGGTAGAATCTTGCTGAGAAAAGTTCACCAGGCTCTGGCAGTGTTCCTCAGCCTCAGCACTATTGACATTTTGGAGCAAGTCATTCTTTTCTGTAGGTATGTAGTGTTGTTCTGGGTGTGTGTTTATTATAGGATATTGAGCAGCATCCCTGGCCTCTACCCACTAGACGCCAGTAGCACTCCTCCCCAGTTGCACAAATCAAAAATGTATCCAGACATAGCCACACATTCCATGCTGTGGGTGGGGGTGGAGGGGAAGGTGGCAAACTCTCCATCGGTTTAGAAATCTCCTGTGGTGCATTATGCTCCCGTGGTTTGGATTAACTACTTCATACTTGAACTTTCAATAATTTTGCCCCTTCCTCTCAAAGGCTTTCCCTTACTCTCCGTGAAACTCCAGTGCTCACCCCCATGCACCTTTAATACCCTATTGTTGGTTCATTCAACAAAAATGCATTAGGCACCTGCTAGGTACAATGTACGTCCTACAGATATGGTAGTCAATAAAATTGACACAGCTCCTCTCCTGATAAAGCTTCCACGTTTGAAGAGGCAAGAGACAATCAAATGCATACCTACAAATCAGTGAGATGTTTGTAGTTGCTAGGAAGGAAATTAAGCAGTGATGTGATGAGATTATGACTTAGGAATTAAAGACATGATTTAACTTGAGTGGTCATGAAAGCTGACAATTGAGAAGACACATGTGAAAAGAAGGAGTCTTAACAACCAAGCTGAGGAAGCAGCAAGGGCGAGAGCCCTGACGTGGGAACAAGCTAGACTTATTTGATGAACTAGAGGAAACCCAGTGGCTATAGAGCTGTGAGCAAGGGGAAAGGCAGACCTGAGGTGAGTGAAAAGAGGAAGTCAGGGCCAGGCGACACGGAGTCCAGTAAACCGTGGCCAAGGGTTAGGTTTTACTTCAGTGGCCTGTCATAGCTCTTAATATACTATCTCTCCTTGTCAAGAGACATTGGTCTCTCTCCCTTTTTATTCATGTGGCCTTAAACCGTTCATTTTCTTAAAGCTATAAAATGGGTAATACTATTTGCCTCAAATAATGTTGTAGGATTAAATAAAATGTTGTGATACTAGTAAGTGTTAATGAAATTGCAGTCACAGCATTACATGCACTGTATCTCTTTATCCTCACAACAGTACACTTTATCCCTACTGTGAAGATGGAGAGAAGACACTTGAACTCAATGTCGAAGGCATAATAGGAGATTGTCATGCAAAAAACCTGATGGAGAAAACAAAGCACTATAGAAAATGGGAGCCATTTGTGCAAGGCACAGTTATCAAAAATCCTGGAGTAGAGAATGACGATGAGCCATTAGATATGTCCGGTGTATCAGGAACAAGGGGCAGGATAAAATCCTAAAGAAAGGCATTCTTAGCATTCTTATTTTTTTTAGATTATGTGATCTTGCTAAAAGTAACTTTTTTCTTTGATCCTCAATTTCCTTGTGTATAAAAGGGGGCAACAGTGCTTCTTCCATAGCATTATTGTGAGGAAGTGTAAAATAATATTCTGCCACAGAGCCCATCACAAAGTAAGTTTCAAAAATATTAGCTGTGTAGCCAAGCCATATATCTGAAGGATGCTTATTAGTGCACCAATGCCTTTCCAAGCTCATTTCCAGTGATAAGCTAATACTCTGTTCTCAGATCCTTCCCATTCTACATTTTGATGAAAGATTTGATTGAGAAGACAGATCAGATTTTTTAGATTACCAAAGTTGGAATGGATAGTTAATATACCGAGTGACAAAAATCATATTTTGACAGGCTGAAGTGATTAAATTTAACACAGATAAATGTATAGTCCTAAACTCATATTCAGGGGAAAAAATGCATGTATTGAGATGAGACAGATGGGGGTGAACAGCCATTCATATGAAATATCAAAGGGCATTTTTGGGTGAGTGCACACTCATATGAGGTAAGAATGTGATATATTTGTTAAAAAATGCCGATGCAACGGCATTTTAGTAGCATTCGTAGAGGTATGTGTCCGGTATAAGGAAGTAATTATCTCACTTCAATAAAACCAAAGAAATTCATCGTAACGACAGAAAATGGTTGGCACGTATACATTGTTTGAATGATTGCATCTTTGAAACTAATGACTAAAGTGGTTAGTATATTAATGCTATAAATCTATCTCTCGTTAGTGTCCATTTAGAATGGAAAGTGTGAACGATTCCCTGAAAGATGTGAAAAGCAGTGCCCTGAAAGGAAATGGAGCCCATGATACTGACCTTCATCCTCTCTTTTGATTCCTGTAATTCCACTACTGTTAAGGAGGCCAGTAGACCAGTTGGCAGATCTTTTCAAGGAAGCTGACCCTGAATAGCTTGCTTTTGACATATGGCCAATGGAAAGTCAAACTGTAATTCATCTGGGGAGTCTGGCTGAAATGTGTAATGATGGGCATGACATGTACTCAGCAAGAGTGGCATGAACCATACAAGGGAACTGGAATGCTTACAAAGAGGATGCTCCAAAAAGAGGGTGCAGAGAAAAGCACAGCCCTCATTTGAAATATACTCTTAGTGAATTTCAAGAGACTGGAACATGTTTTAAGGAAATCTGGGCTTGCTTTCAAAAACAGGATCCATTTATAGTCTGAGGGGAAAGCCACAGGAGGCTAAGGGATGCTGGCTGAGATTTACTTTGAATTCCTTGATTTTCCAAATCTGAAGCTCAAAGTCAAGTTCAGGCCCTGCCAACTACTTGAACCATGACAGGAGTTAAAAGGTTTTTATAAGTCCTTGAAAAATGTAGCTATAGCTCGATGGCTTCAATTCTACAACATCAATAATGGTAACTGGGTAAGGTAATCCTTGTGTTACTACTCAGTTTCACTCCCTGGTACAAACTGCATTTATTTCTTGTTTTGGAAAGGTATTACTCATACAGGAATGACTGTGAAGTGATTTATGTAAGACAATTCTCTTGAAGCCCTGACAGTCATGACTCACTTGCATTCTTGGATTGGATTTGACCTTCTGCAGCCATGATATTTTGCAGGAACACATTAAAACTCTTGTTAGAAGCAGGTACAGGGAATTCTACAGGAAAATGGTGAGCACAGATCAAGGACAGGTGCACCATTGACAGTATCATATCTGGATTCAAGAGATGATAAATGACAGATTAGATAGATAGATACCATTTTTAAACTGGATAGTGATTTTATTTGCCAGTCCCTTTTTTTATTTTCTGTAGAATTCCCTCTTACATCACTCATCACTCATTTCCAGCTAATTAGCACTTGCTCTCGATTTCAGAAAGACTGTTTCCAACTAAACTGGTCTTATCAAAATACTTTTCAGTTCTTTTCCCACATGTCAGTGCTCCTTGTTCATGTTCACTTTTACCCTTCTTATAACACTCCCTATAATGAACTATATGGCCTGGATTATGGTCCTAACAATCCCCGAATCTTATTTGCATAACACTGCAGAATATATTTCGGAGGTATACTGTGTTATAGTTGCACCATCCGTGATACGAGGCAATTACCCAGGCAATTGAAGAAGTTGCAAGTAAGTAGTGAAGATAAGGACTATAGGACTGTATGGCTGTTTTTAGGAAAAAACGATATACTGAATAAGATAGCAATAGGCTGAGGATGAGTAATCAACACTTAAAGGCTCAGTGTGAAAGCCAACGGGTTGGGAAAAAAACACAGTCTTCCTTCCTGTGTTTCTCCTTTACCCTCATGTTACTCTCACACTCACAATTCTCTGATACCAGATGTGTGTTGTTGTTGGTTCCTTCTCCTACCCTTACACCAGACAATTCTCTGCAACACCAGCTGGGTAGCCTACAATGTAACTCAATTCTGACCCTATCTACCTAGAGATATCACTGGGTCCCACGGATGAAGGGCTCAGTCCCATAAGACTGCCCCCATTTCAGATTCAATAGCAAGTAGTAGATTCCCAAGTTACCCACAATTTCTGTCTGATTTGGCTACTAGTAGGGGAGGTCTCCATGACCTTCTCCCCCTTAGATTCAATTATTTCCTAGAACAGAACTCAGGGAAGCCCTTATTTATGTTTGCCAGTTTATTATTAAAGGATATGATAAAGGATACTAATGAATGGCCAGTTGAAAAGATGGATAGGGTGAGGTCTGAGAGGGCTCTGAGCACAGGAGCTCATACTATTGGGATCTTACAGAGGCTTCATCACCTACGTGTGATCAATTATTAACTCCATTTCCAGCCCCTCTCCCTTCTCTAGAAAATGGGAGGCAGGACTGAAGATTCTAAGCTTCTAATTGTGGTTTGGCTTTTCTGGAGACCAGCCCCCACCCAGGAGTCATCCAGAAGCCCATCCAGAGTCACCTCATTAGAACAAAAGATATTCCTAGTGCTCTCATCACTTAGGAAATTATAATGGTTTTAAAAGCTCTGTGCCAGGAACCTGGGACAACAATTATAGGTGATATAGATTTAGATTTAGATTTAGATATATAGATGTATAGATATATTTTTTCTATTATCTCACAGCCAGTGAACCTCCATGGCAGCATGTAAAGAGACTTTCATTTCCTAAATTCTGCAGCCATAAAATTTTGAAGTTCAGGGACAGAGCTCATTTATAAGAATATCTCAATTCCATAGGAGGTTGAATTCTCCATTTTAAGTATACCAATATCTGGGCCTAATTGGGAAGGAATAAAACCAGGACATGCAATGTAAATTTCTGAGTCATTCATACAAAAATCTTGAATCCCAGATCTTTCTGAAATCCCTAGAACCAGAGAAGTGACCCACTACTTGTTAAAGGCTAGTGTTTCTTCCTCTTCACTTAAAGATGACTTAGAAGACTTGCCTCACAAGAAAACATGCATACCCTTAAGAATCCTCACCTACTTCCTATCTGATACCACCCATTAATCAGGGTTGAGTCACAGATGACTTGGCTCAATGTGTGTGTGTGTGTGTGTGTGTTGCACTAAAACACAAATGGACATATTGAAAGAGCAGTCAAAATTCACCCTCCCAATGGATTAGCCTTCATGTAGGGCAATGTTTGGGGCCTGGGAAAACAATGATGGGAAAATCAAAGACAGATCCAGGATATAGGCATATAGATGGATTTATGGAAAGTACAAATGAGAATATCTTTAGATCACATGTTAGTGCCCAACAGAACGTATCCACCTTCGTTGTAGGCAGAATAATGCTCCTCCCTGCTCCAATATGTCTGCCTCCCAATCCCTGGAATGTGTAAATATGTTACCTTATATGGCAAGAGGGACTTTGCACATGCAATTAAGTTAAGGATCTTGAGAAGGGGGGTTTATCCTTGTTCATCTGGGTTGACCCAGTTAATCACAAGGCTCCTCATAATTGAAAGAGTAAGGCAGGAAAGTCAGCATCAGAGGAAGGACTTGAATGAATGAAGCAGTAATTGGAGTAATGTGATTGTTGGCAGATGGTCTTGAGTCAAAAATTCTGGTATCCCCTAGAAGCTGCAAAGGA
This sequence comes from Neomonachus schauinslandi, assembly GCF_002201575.2. Taxonomy (NCBI): domain Eukaryota; kingdom Metazoa; phylum Chordata; class Mammalia; order Carnivora; family Phocidae; genus Neomonachus; species Neomonachus schauinslandi. The sequence goes on along the minus strand of NC_058418.1, from coordinate 36,544,087 downwards.
CAAGGAAATAGATTCTCTCCTAAATATTCCAGAGAAAACCATGCTGACACTTTGATTTTAACACCATGATACCCATTTCAGACTCCTGACTTCCAAAACTGTAAGATACTAAAGTTGTATTATTTTAAGACAATAAGTTTGTGGCAATTTGTTACAGTAGCAATAAGAATACAACCATGGAAGAGGCACTAAACAACAAAGTAGACAGCATGACTCACCCAGTTGAACTTGGCCTGTTTCTATCATAAACTATCCCAGTAGTAGAATAATGGCCTTATGAATATAGATATAATGGCGGAGGTGGAAGTAACATATGGGCTCATTGACTCCCGCTCACCAAAGCCGATCTGACCATCACCACGAAATATCTATATTGCCATTAATTGAAACCAGTGCTAAGCCCTTAGTGTGGCGTTCATCATTCAGAACACCAAGCAGCCACTTAGTCACAAGTGTTCATATTAGGTCCTTCTCAATATGGAAGAGGTGGCAGTTCATCTTTCCTGAAGTTGGCAAATACTCTGGGTATGGGTTTCCCTTTCCTACCTGCAGAGCCTCAGCCAGTCTCATTGTCTAGAACTTACAGAGGGTTTGAACCATAAACATGGGATTTGCATAACACTGCATCAAACCAAGGAGCCCGTTTAAGAGCAAAAGTTATGGCAGTAGGCAAATACCTAAGGATCCACTGGTCCTCTTGTAGATGCACAATACAAACTATCAGACAATACAAAATGAGAACAATTACTGAAATACAGCTTAGAGATGATCCCTGAGTATGTAGGATAGCATCCATCAGTACACAGTACACAGTAAACACGCTAAATCAATGACAATCGTATTTTCCAGTGTACTCGATAGGCATGATATATAGGCCTGAGAAATATGGGTTGAAAGTAGGAGTGGCCACACATATCATTCCCAGTGATCCACTTGGGGGATTTGTGCTTCCCATACTACATCTCTTGACTCTGTAGGTCTGCAAGTCCTGATCATTTGCCAGAGGACACAGACATAACCACATTCAACTTTTAGCTCTAGCTGCCATCTGGTTACTTCAGGATATGTGTGCCAAGAAATCAACAATCAAAAAATTGACTCTGATTATCAGCAGAAGATAGGGCTGCTTTCACACCATGAGGTAGCAAAGAATATGTTTGGCATCCAAGAGATCCATGGTCACATCTGTCAGTACCCCCTTGCGCAAATTTCATAGGCAGTTGACAAGCAAAGCACCTGTGGCCTGAGAAGGGTGTGGTGACTAGGAGGTAAGACCCCTCAGGATGACGGTCTGGGTCACTTGACTAGGTAAGCTACCCAAGACAAGCAGAGGTACTAGCCAAGGCTGAATGGAGTCTAAAATGTGTAGTAAAGGAAGGAGATGGTGAGTATCAGTTGTGGACTCAAGATCAGCCACAGTGGTGGGCGCCATAGTGCATCCACTAGCATTACTCTTATAAATTTTCCTAGGAAGATGGACCAACCAGAATCCTAAAGGAGCTATTTCCAGAACTCATCATCTGACAAAAATAGATCTACTGGTGCAAAGTGTGCCACTCAGCTATGTCCCCATCCTTCCACTCTCCAATTCCCACTTTCAGGTCTGAATCACACATCCTTGAAGCTACTGGAATTGTTGGTGGCTGAAGGCTCTTAGGTGGATCATTCTCTAGGAATTTCCCTCAAAAGGAGAGAGCTGTCTTACATAAACATATAACCTATCCCTGAGATATGCCACATATAGTGAATGGTCGAGGAGGTATAAATGTCTCAAAATAGAAGTTATGAAGACCTACGCCACCGCCAGTGATACCCTTTGATTGTAGTGACTGTATGCATAGGTAAATGTCTCTTGCTGTTCAGGGTTATCTCTTTCACTCACCCATAGATTTTGATCCAAAGCATATTCCCCAATAAATATCTTATAAACAAATCTCCATCTCAGTCTATTTGGATGAAAATCTGACCTAAGACAATCTTTGTTCTACGATCAATGAGGCAGCTACTGTTTTTTGTTTTGTTTTGTTTTGTTTCGTTAATGCAGTTGTGTGAATTGGAGCAAGAAGTGTGATATGAGCAGATTCTCATTGTGAATAGACCTTTCTGCCTTCAGTACAGAAGCAAGAAAAGGTACATACTGAAAATGGGAGGAACGAATACATAACTATGAGGGTACAGGTAGAAGTCAGTGAGGACACAAGGAGGGACATCTAAGCCAAAACATGATGATCATAGGCATCAGGTAAGGCTTCTCAGTAGAAAACACAACTAAACAGAGTGGAGGAAAGCTGTAAAACTGGAGTTTTTCAGGCAGAGGAGAGAAAATGGGGTTTTCTAACAGAAAATGTGTGAAAGCCTCTGATCATGAGAGGGCAAGCTTTATCACTAGCACTATAACTTGATAGTTATGTATCGTTGGGAACAGAAACATGAGCTGCAGAGTTAAGAAGCCATTTCCTAAATGAACGTCTAGGGCAGAGTTTAGACTCTATAGGAAAGGCCAAGTAGGACTATTGCACAGTATTAGGCAGCAGAGGGGCCTGATCATGATTCCACTTTAGAAAGATCGCACTAAAAGCCACTGAGAGAACCAAGTAGAAGAACTGAAAACCATAGCGAGATTCTCACATAGGTAGGAGGAGTCTGTCATCTGATTAGAGTTTCAAATCAGAAAGATTACTCTGTCAGCTGTATATAAGGGGGGATTTATAGTGGAATAGGACATAGCGAATGATCACCAGAAGCAGAGAAAAGATAACACAAAGATACTTGTATAGATTAGCAAAAGTAAAATCTTCACTGCACATGGTGGTAGGATATACGTGAAATCCTTGCCTCATCTGTCAATGGAATTTCCAAAGACTGTAATAAGTGTATCATTAAGGTACGCTGAGGTAGAGGAGGCTTCAGTTGGTCCTAAAAAAGAGCTTTGGAACTGAGCTGACCCTTCCATATTGCCCCAGATTGAGGCATGGTGGCTGGGTATCTATACTCCTCCATAGATCACTCTTTGGATTTCAAGTAGTCCCCAGAGAGGAAGCAGACGCTTGGGAATGGCCAGGATTAATTTCTTGGTGAGGGACTCTGTCTGGAGGCCATCAGCAGTCCACCATCAGATTCTCAGCAGCTGGAGAAATGATTGCCTTGGCCCTTACTGGAGGACCTGGGTCATGAAGTACAGCATCCACTAGAGAAAGAAATTCTGCAGATAATCCCTGGGAATCTCCCTTCAGTTCTGCATGGGGTTCTGTTGCAACTTGCTCTCTGTGAAGCTCTGCAATGCTATCAGTGAGCCAGCTTCCTCTCCTGTTTTCTTTCTAGTGTCTTTGGATACTGTTACTCAGATGCTTAGGCACACTTTAACAAACACATTTCCAGCTGCTAGGAAGAGAAGTCCATATTAGATATTGGATAGATGTGCTGTTCACTTCTTTACGTAGACCTAGAAATTGAAGCTACCCCTTTATTTCCCTGCCCTTTTTCTTCTGCCTCTCCCACTAAGGGAGAAACTTTTGCCAAAATCAAAAAGCAATCTAACTGTAGAGATGGAGTTAGCCATAAAGATTTCTCATTGCTGTGATACATGTGACCTTTTCCTTTTGCTGTCACTTAATTCTGCCCCGTCTACTTGCTTCTAAGGTACAGAGAGGACCAACTCTCTGCACTTAAAGGAGAATGCCTTTCTTCTCAAATGATCACTTGAAGGGTAGAATGATCCCTCTCAGACTTTAGGTTACCCAATGGGCTTTCAAATATGAGAGAAGGCACAAGATATGCCTTCCCAGGTTCTTGGCACCCCTGTGCACAAATGACTAGAAGGGAAATGCAAAAACTTTTTGCTAATTAAAGGCATCTGGGAAATGTGTTGAAGTGAATTATCATTGATACTATTTTAAGTTCATAAGATTTTATCTTTAAGGCATTTTATTGAATATTGATTAAAAGCTTCACCTTTAGAGTCAGATAGTTGTGATCTCCAACTGGACCTCCTTTAACCAATACCTGTGCTATTTTGAGCAGATTAATGAAAACACACTGAACCTCAAATGCATCATTTGTGCAAGGGAGTTTATAATAGGCAGAATGTTGTTGGTGTTCTACTCAACCTCCTCTTCTCTGACAGTAAACCCTCCCCCTGCTGCAGGTGTTGACTGCTCCTAACACACACCTGCACTTTTCTTGAGAGGATTTCCCTTGACTTATGAGGTCTACCAAAGTGCCCCGAAGGTTACCCACCCTGAACTCAAGTAAGTGATTGCTTCTGAGGTGGGTCTATCCCATTCTGACTGAAGAATTATGAAAAGTAATCTACTGGGAAAATTTTCCTCATTAGGAAGATACAGCGTTTTTTATCCTCTGTGTGTTGTTGTACATCCAAGTACTTCATAAAACATCTGCAGTTATTAACACTATTGAATATGAAACAAACATTGAAGTTGTCAGAGCAGACAGAGGGGAAAAAACCTAAAGTTCTTGGTAACATTGGTGAATATTTGAAGCAAACATTCTGGAGACTTTTCTACCACTGTACTTCCTACTATGTTAGTTAATGCATGCCATCGCTATTTAGTGAGTTGTTTCAAGAGTTGTTTTGATTGCAAGTAAGAGCTGTTAACAGATATACTCTGTGTGTGTGTGTGTGTGTGTGTGTGTGTGTGTGTGTGTGAGAGAGAGAGAGAGACAGACGGAGACAGAGAGAGGGAGGGGGAGAAAGAGAGGGGAAGGGAGGGGGAAAAGAGAGAGAGAATAGAGGGGAGGGAGGGTGAGAGAGAGAGACAGAGAAAGAGGAGAAAGAAGAGAGAAGATGTGAGTGCTGGCATCCACCTTTTTTCTTTAGTCTTGGTACTTGAGGAAGCCTTACATTCGTTCCCTATACACTATCCAGCTTTCTCTTTTACTTGAACTACATTGAATTGGGTTTCACAAAAGGGGACCTGAAAGACTAATATTGATTCATTCATATTTCAAAGTGCTTTGAACAGTTACAGTACAATAAAGGCGCAATGACTATTAGCTATTTATAGCATCCTTAATTATCAAGATAATCATTATATTCTTTCATCTTACCACTCCTTGTGAAAACAAAGTGGTGATTCTTAAAGCTAGTTTCACATTAGTATCACCTATAAGGCTTTTAAAAATTAACAATGCTCAAATTTTCCACTTCTCTAATAGAGTAACTTACTCAGGTCTTCAATGTAAATAATTAGGACGCTAGACAAAATATATAAAACAACTTTGTCAGTACAATAAATGTATCTTTGGTCTCCAACCTCAATTCCTGGCACACAGCTCCCAGAACACTTGGAATCTCCAGAGTGCTAGGAACGTGTTTTGTTCAACTGAGGCTGCTCTTAACAGGATCCTAGATAACTTCAGGTTGGGGTCTCGTTGCCAGAAGGACCAAGGCATGATTACAGAGTTGGAGCTTTCAGCCCTACCCTCTCACCTCCAAGGAGGGAAGAAGAACTAGAGATTGAGTTAATCACCAATGGCCAATCATTTAATTAATCGTACACACTTAATGAAACCTCCCCCCAAACCCCTAAATGACAGGGTCTGGAGAGCTTATGGGTTGCTGAATACATGGAAGTTCCAGAAGGACGGTGTACCTACAGAGAGCATGGAATCTCTGTGTGCCCTCCTCCATTCCTTGCCCTATGCATCTTTCCCATTTGCCTATTCCTGAGTTGCATCCTTTATAAGAAACCTGTAGATAAGATGCTTTCTGAAGTTCTATGAACCTTTAGGGAATTATCACACTTGGGGAGGGGATGGTGGCTAGTTGGTCAGAAGTACAGATGGCAACCTGGGATTTGCAACTGCTATCTGAGTTCCTGTGGGGAATGTGAGAACCCCCAGCCATTACTGTCAGAATTGAACGGAATCGTATGGCATCTAGCTGGCATCCAGAGAGCTGGAGAGTTGGTTGGTGTGGAGGAAAAAAAAAAAAAAGCATCCCACATCTTTAATGTCAGAAATGTGAGTAAAAACAGTTCAGCTGGACAGCTTAGGTTGATGCCTGAGGGAAAGGAAATATCTGGAGGAACTCTCTAGACCTCATACGGGGAGAAGGAATCCCAGAAATGAAGGAGTGTTTTCGAGATTAGGAAGCAGATGTCGGAGCTGACACAGCCTAAGGTGGCTACTATATTCAAAGTACTGGATAGGACGTAGCGATGCAGAAAAAGAGCTGCAGATACCTGCAAGAGGCCCCATGGGTCTGCGATTGAATACGAAATGGCACGTGTGTAGGGAGTGATTTCATAAAGCCAGAGGTACACTACCAGAAAAGCTGTGAGGGAAACGATGATCAGGGTTCACATAAGTCTGGCAGTATATTGATTTCTGACCACTCAGATTGGAGACTGCTCATGGAACACCAAGAATATCTGATAGTAGTAGGTGATTCATGCCTTAATAGTAGGGTAAACCTATCTCCAGAACAAGAACTGCTGTAGATCCGCACTAACAAAGTTTAAAAAGAAGCAAGCCTAGGAAGTCTCAAACTGAACCACAAGTAACTTAACTGCCAAACAAAACAAACTTCAGCATTTGTAAAAGATAGCAACAGAATCCAGATACTGGTATGATATTCACAATGCGTAATGCCGACTAAAAATCAGGCAGCAGCACCTGATGCCTCAGTCAGTGAAGTGACTGACTCTTGATTCTGGCTCAAGTCATGATCTTAGGGTCCTGGGATTGAGCCCCACGTCAGACTGTGCGCTCTGTTCAGAGTCTGCCTGAGGATTCTCTCCTTCTCCTTCTGCCCCTCCCCCCGCTCGTGCTCTCTGTCTCTCTCTAAAAACAAATAAATCTTTAAAAAAATGAAAATAAAAATTAGGCAGATAGTTTTGGGTAGTCAAGACAATGCCAAGTATGCAAATTTGATACCCTCCCCATGTTCTCCAACAAATAGACAATAAGGGACAAGAACAAATAAAATGACTGAAACTCAAGCTGTTAATTTCACATTGGGAACAACTAAAATTAAATTGCCTGTAACTAGAAAAATAAACACCAAATTCTGGCCAACTTTCTGTGTGTGTCCTCCCACAAAAATTTGGAAATACAAATACAGTTTGGAGAAAACTCTATTGAAGAGAAAGTAGAGGAGCTATGTTGGGGTCTTTTTGCTTTTCTAAAACCACATCAGAAAGAGAAAGTCCACCCTCTGTTGAAAATGCTTAGAGCAAAAAAAGAAAAAAAAGTGTTTAGAGCATACAGGTAGATCAAAGCAGGAAAAAGGCTAAAAATCTTTGTGTGGGCACGGGGTGGGGGAAGGGAGTGAAAACAAAAAGAGACATTCTCTGAAAGCACATGGCCAAGGAAGAAAAAGCAAGAGGAGAAGATGAGGATTCTGCAAGATAAAGTAAAAGATAAAGATCATGCAACCCCTCCCCTACTTTTCAAAAATAAAGAAAAAACAAAAAAACAAAAAAAATATACTTTTCTACTCTGACAGAAGAGGGCGCTCTTGAACTAGCAATCTTATAAGCTACATTGCAGGGGGATGAACAACCTTTATCTACTTGGTGTGCGTGCGTGTGTGTGTGTGTGTGTGTGTGTGTGTGTGTATCTCAGCCACACAACATTCAGAATTCAATTAATTCTACTCAAACAAGTATTTAGGGATATGAAAAATACAAATAGACATAGATAAAAAAAAGAGAAGAATGAAATAGGAATGAATGGTCTTTGGAAAGAAATAGAAAAAAAAAAAAAAAGACAAAGTCATCTTAGAAATTATGACCCAATGTCAAAGCACTCAAGGAAAAAGATACCTGAATGAAAGTATTAAAAAGACAAAAATCCATGGAGCACTGGGTGTTATGCACAAACAATAAATCATGGAACACTTCATCTAAAACTAATGATGTAATGTATGGGGATTAACATAAGAATTAAAAAAAAGGCAAAAATCAATGCAATGAATGAGTTAAATAAGTAAAATTGTAGGAGGATAAAAAAAGGTTGAAATTGAAGAAAATCAAAGAAAAAATAACATCTGTATAATTGGAGTACCCAAAGAATCTAAGGTAATGGAACAAAATTCGTATGAAAACTGTGGTACAGGGGTGCCTGGGTGGCTCAGTCGGTTAAGCATCTGCCTTTGGCTCAGGTCATGATCTCAGGGTCCTGGAATCGAGCCCCACGTCGGGCTCCCTGCTCAGCGGGAAGCCTGCTTCTCCCTCTGCCTCTGCCGCTTCCCTTACTTGTGCTCTCTTCTCTCTCTCAAATAAATAAATAAAATCTTTAAAAAGAAAGGAAGAAAGAAAGCAAACTGTGGTACAAGAACACTTCCAAAAATAAAATAAAACCTGTATCAACATATTTAAAGGGCCCGTTATGTACCTGGAAAAAGTGACCAGTGATGATCAACTCTATGATATACACTAGTAAAGTTATAGTCTATAAAAATTTTAAAATGATCCTTAGGACTTTCAGCAAAAGGATACAATATCTCACAAGGAAAAAAGGATGGGACTGACTTTAGATTTATCCAAAATAATATCCAAAAAAAAAAAAAAAAGGAAAAGGCAAAATGGAGAAGCATTTTCAAAAAATTGAAGGATAAAAAGCATGAAACAAAACTTACTCTGTATTCCTTTTTCTTCAGTTATTACCAAGAAAGAAATAATATGACAGAATTGAGACTGAGCCCATCAATCTTATCAATAAATGTGAATGGCTTAACTCACTTATTTTTTTTAAAGATTTTATTTATTTCTTTGACAGAGAGATAGAGGTCACAAGTAGACAGAGTGGCAGACAGAGGGAGAGGGAGAAGGAGAGCAGGCTCCCCACTGAGCAGAGAGCCCCATGTGGGGCTCGATCCCAGGACCCTGAGATCATGACCTGAGCTGAAGGCAGACGCTTAATGACTGAGCCACCCAGGCGCCCCCTAGCTATTTTTCAGTAGGTTAGATGGTCTCACCTTCTTTGTAACCAGGAACCTTGCCAGAGCAATATAAGCACACCAAATACCCAGATGGAAAAGTCACATCAAATAACAGAAAATATATTGATCTATCTACTCATTCCATCATTCAGAAAAGTGTATTAAACACCAGCTACACGGGAGGCACTCTGACAGGTAGTGACCCCCCCCCCAATTTTATAAGACGCAATCCTTGCCTTTCAGGAACTGATCATCTACTGAGAGAGACAAATACACAGAGAAAGCATTTCAGGAAAATGTAATGGGATATTATGGTGGACATACGGCAAACTTAGAAAAATGGTGTTGAGATGGAGTGCCTCACAAAGCAGGGGAAACTGAAGTGCAACTTTGCAGGTTAAAAGACAGTTTATTCAAATATAAAGATCGGAATGGGTATCTGTTAGCTCTTTCTGCACCACTGCTGTATCATATGCACCCACACGGTCCCAGTGGCAAACAGCAACAAGCATCTATTCCTTCATGTGGACGTGGTTAGGCTGGGTCACCTCTGAGGCTCTCAGCTGGACTCTCCAATACATCTTGAGGTTGGCTGGGGGTGCTCTGGTCCTGGCTGAGCCTGGATGGGTGGCTTGGCTTCAAGCTCCAGAGCTGGCTGTCCGTGGCTCTTCACTGGATGCTGTGTTTAGACCTCAGCCAGGTGTTCACTCTGGGACTTATGCTGAGGGATCCCCTGAAGGGTAGCACTTGTCTTAACATGAATAAAAGGGCAAAAGATTGAGCAGAATACATGGTGCCTCTTGGGCTGAAAGGGGAGCCCAGAAATGCCACAGAGTCCTGTCACTTCCTCCTACATTCCACCACCATAGCAAGTCACATGGACAATCTGTTATCAATAGGATGGTAAAGTAAATTCATCCCTCTCTGCTGGAGGAAGTTTCTGAAAAGTGAACAGAGAGAGAAACTGTATAATTCTTATGTAGGGAGGAAATGAATAACTGGGAATAAATGATTCAATCTACAAGTGTACTCGTAGCTGGCATCAGGGCATGAGCCAGAATTATTTTTTAAAACATAATATATAAAAATATATTAAATATGCAAATTATAAAAATATATTTAAAAGGCTACATAGACATATGTTATTTTAGGGAACCTTTGGTAGTTCTGTTAGGGTTAAACGGCATCGGGGGACATTGGCAAATGATAAAGAGAGAATCTCAGCTCTTTTTGCCCAAAACAAACATTTAATTTCCTTTTGAATTAATGTTTGTTTAATGATCAAATATGTTTTCCTTTTTATTTATTATCTGTCAGCTCTTGCCCACAATCACAAATAGGTCTTATTGTCTTATTCATCAGTTTGACATGCAGGAAACACAGACTGTATTATAAGTTTTCAGTAGATGGTGAATCCTTGCCACATCCTAGTTAGCATTGAAATTATTCTTAATAAAAAAAATGCCGCATATCGATTTGTACCTTATGAGATGCCATGGGGAAGACATGGACATAAATTGGAAATGGAATGAAGCACAATATTTAGGATTTAGACAACAAACCATTTCGAGTATAGCAAACACCGCACACTGTTTTGTGAAATGAAAAATTCTGACATCTCTACCTTTCATCAGTTGGTTAAAAATGACACATGAGGAATGCTGAAATATTTAAAACCAGTATAAATATCCTGTTTCATTCCATTTCTAATTTGCACCAATATCTCTCCCTCTGTATCTCTCAAAATGAAACTCCGAGTTTACCAACCTGTGGAGAAATTTTTATTAACAGTACTGTTAACAGGAAGGAAAGAAAATATTAACTATTTGAGTCTGTGGTTTAGGGAGTAAACAGGACCCTGCAAAAGTTTCCTGTTTACTGTTTTTACATCAAAATATTTGTGTTCAAATGGAATTACTGTTCAAAATAGAATCTTACATTGTTGCTGTGGCAAAAGCTCTTCATCTGTAATAACAACTTAGAACTTTCCTATTTGAAGACCTTGAACTTTTATATTTGGAAGCTGCTAACATTTTTTTTAATCATACGATTTACATAAGAAGTCCTCAAAAAAGTTATCAAGGGGGCCTTCTGGCCTCCTTCATCTTCAAAGCCAGTAACGGCTGGTCAGTCTCTTCCCATTCCTTGAATCTCTCTTATCTGCCCTCGGTCTTATCTTTTCTGCCTTCCTCTTCTTTTTAAGGATTTAGGTGATTACATTGGGTCCACCCAGATAATCCAGGATAATCTCTCTATTTTGAAGTCAGCTGACTGGTGACCTTAATTCCATCTCCAATTAGTAACCTGCATTCTATTTACAAAGCCCCTCCACAGCAGTAGCATGATTAGTATCTAAGGGTGTGTTTTCTTAGAGTGAAGAAGAAGGTATCCTTAGATTCTGTCTCCCGTACCGCCTCACTGGTTTCTCCGTGGGTTAGACAAAAGAATACCTCTGAAGTGCTTTGCATAGTGGCTGACACATAATAAAATTTCCATAAATAATAGCTGCTATCATTGCTGATTAATCAATAGAAAGTCTGATGTTTGGGTACGTTTGACATCAGTCATTTTATAAAGACTGAAAAAAGAGAGTTCAAATTTTGAGAGAATGTGTAAATTAAAATTGTTGGGATGATCAGAGTTGTTCATTCATATCAAATTTGTAGTAAAGCTCTTATTTTAGACTTTGAAGTTCAGATGGGTCATTTTAAGAAAAGTGTTTCCATAAATAAAGAAGGCTGCACGCCTTGTCTCCACCATTTATTTTCCACGTGTCCCTGGACTGTTTATCTTCCTCATCTCAGGGCTCAGAGATTTCAGCTATAAAATGGGCATGATAATGCCTACCAACATTAAGAAAAAAGATAAGGAAAGTACTATGATATCTTCCAAATAATAAGTGCTCAATAAATATGAGTTTCCTGTATCCTTACCCCCATTTAAAACAAAGGTTTTGGGGGCACCTGGGTAGCTCAGTCGTTGGGTGTCTGCCTTCAGCTCAGGTCATGATCCCAGGGTCCTGGGATCGAGTCCCACATCGTGCTCCCTGCTCGGCGGTAGGCCTGCTTCTCCCTCTCCCACTCCCCCTGCTTGTATTCCCTCTCTCACTCTCTCTCTCTCTCTAATAAATAAATAAAATCTTTTAAAAAAATAAAAATTAAAAAAAAAAGGTTTTGGAATTAAGACAAAGGAAGTGTTATTTTTGGTTCAGTCATTTATGAGCTTTCATTTTCTTAGCCTTTAAAATGGTCATAATTATTCTTACCTGATAGGGGCATTGGTAAATTAAATTAGGAAGCTCCATGATTTAATGCCTACTGAAGTTTTCCTTTAAAAGATTGAAGAATTTTAAAGCATTTCAAAACCTTTTAATTGACACATGTCCATCTGCCAGGTCCCCCATTAAATAATATTAGTGTTCCAATTACTGTAATAAGACTGGTTGTAAAAAATTCTGCATGGGAAATGTGCATTTGTTACCATGGGGGATTCACCTCCTGTGCTTTTGTTAGAACGCATTCACCTATAAACCTTTAGTTGGCAAATCTGAAAAGGCAGTGGCTTGACCCTGCTATTTATTAATATGTGTTATCTGTATTCTAAAGGGAATCTTCTGTATCTGTGTACTTTGTGATCACTAACAATGTGGTAGGCAAGGTCATGGAAGATTAGCTGGGATTTAATGTAATTTGATGTTTGACAATGATAATGAAATGTGTACTGTATTGAAACTTTGCTTGTTAAACAGGGATAGTTTTTAATCTGGAAAGTTTCATTCAAAAAATAATTACAATGCCAAACCTAAAACCAGAACACTGAAAGAGAAAAGAAAAAAAAAAAAACTGGTTACTGGATCTACTGAAACATTTTACAACTTTGGAGAATATATATACTCTCTTAATGGACCTAACTACCAGTGTGTGTGTGTGTGTGTGTGTGTGTGAATGTGTGTGTAATAATGCATATAAATGACATACCTATAAGGAGTGCTATATATACATGTCGCATAGGATTAGTAATAATATATATAAATGATATAGTATATATAAGGAAGTAACATAAAACAAATATGTATAACTAGTTATATGTATAAATTATATATATAAGTAATATATATACAACATGTATGTATGGGTGTGCATAACAAATGGTTGCTATAAGATAACACCTTGTTAACATGCTATTTCTAAGACTGCAAGTTCTTTGGGGGAGGGGACTATGGGAAAGTTTTATATATAATATATATTATATATGTTATATATTATAATACATTATAAATATAATATGTAAATATATAAATTATAAAAATATATTTATATATGAATATATATATTTGGTCATTTCATATATTTTCATATATATTCATATCATTCATATGTGTATATATACTTATATATATATATATATATATATATATATATACACACACTCTTGGTCATTTCAATTCAAGGGGAAATTTTTGAGCATCTATAAAATGGCCAATAAACTGTGCTCAGGTAGACAATAAGTTTCCCCTTACTGAGGGAAGACAAAAGAAAACATGGAAACCCATAAAGACCCCTAACATGTGCTAAATAGTTCAATAGGTATTTTCACAGATGAAATTAACATACCTTCTCATTTACTATTCCTGCCAAAACATACCATCCTGATCTGTTTGATTATACTAATAATTTCCATACTGAGCTTAATGGGTCAAGGTGTGTGAACATTTGTTTGGTTTTTATGTGCAATAATTTTTTAAAGATTTATTTATTTGAGAGAGAGAGCGTGAGTGGGGAGAGGGGCAGAGAGAGGGAGAGAGAGAATCTCAAACACACTTGGGCTGAGTGGGAAGCCCGATAGTGGGCTCAATCTCACATCCCTGAGATCATGACCTGACCCGAAATCAGGAATCAGACGCTTAACCTACTGAGCCACCTAGGCACCCCCTTAGGTGTAATAATTTTAGTAACTCCCATAAAGAAAACAACAAAGAAGTATTTCTAATGTGAATTAGGTTATCTAGTGCTCTTCATTTCGGTTTTATTTCCTTTAAAACACTGTTGGGTAATATTGATTCACTTCTAGATAGCAAGGGGTCTTTTCCGTTCAATTAAAAAAAAAAGCTACTTGTCATTCTCCTTTTACTAGTAGATGTTGTCAAGGCAATTGGGTTTTATTGTATTTGGAGACACCTGTAGGTAATGGTTAGGAAAGTATGCCTTACAGAGATCAGCAGGCAATAAACTGGCTTCTGCCTGGGCTTTTGATCCAAGGGCATCCCCATTTAATCTAACAACCTGCTGTGTAGAAACTGTTTCCTGAGGTATTCTTACTTAAATGTGGCATTCAAGAAATGTCTTTTTGAAGTACAGCACAGTTGTGTTTTCCTAAAATACTTCTCACAAGAGATGTGAATGTCAATAAATGAGAATATCATAAGAAAAAAAAGGTCTTATTTTAGAAAAAAAAGTTATTCATGCATTCAAAAATCATTGTATTTTAGACTGGTGCTGAGACCAGGGGTCCAGGATTGAAGAAATGAAGAAAATGTGGTTCCTTCCCTCAAGGAACTTGAAGTCTCGTAAAAAGAAAGAGCATGTAAGCAAGTCATTCCCATATGGTGCTCATTAGCATTTATGGCAGTGATCTATGTTGTTTGGTAATCAGAATAAAAAGAGCAATCATTTACTAAGCACATCCCCTGTGCCACACCTTGAATTAAATATTTACAAAATTAATCTCATTGGATGCTCACAGCAGCGTGATGTGGTAGGTCTACTTTGATCATCCTTGTTTTCCTGAGGGTGAACTGGGGTTAGAGCGATTGACTTGCGTGCCTGAAATAATGTGGAGACAAGTCACTCAATCAGGAACCGAGCCTGTCTGAGTACAGAGTCAGGGTACCTCATCACTATGCTGTGTGCCTGAAGTTGGGTGGGATTTTGTCTTTATTTAGCGGGGGTGGGAAGTTGTTAGTGGTGGTGGCAACTGATGACATTCAGGGATTCAGAAAAGAGTAAGATATCAAGCAAACATTTAAAAAAAAAATGTGTATGTTGGGCTGCCTGGCTGGCTCATTAGGAAGACATGCAATTCTTGATCTCGGGGTTGTGAGTTCAAGCTCCAGGTTGGGTGTAGAGATTACTAAAAATAAATAAATACACTTAAAAAAAGTATATATTTTCCAAGTAGACTTACACATGGAGAATTCCAGGTGGAGGAGACAGCATGTGAATAGATGGAGAAGGCTGAGAAATCATGGCAGGAAGAAGACAGACAGACAATTCTTCATGGCTGGGAATAGGCTACAAAAAGAGTAAGTGACCTTATACGATTCTGGAAAGGTAGTCATGTGACATAGCTAAGGCTTTTACATTGTGAATTGCCTTTGGGTGCATTGGAGAGGCTCAAGCAAAAGAATTCCAGGGGTGATTTAGGTTTCAGAAAGATAGCTCTTCAGACTGATGGAGGTATCAGAGGGACAGAACCTGGAAAGGTCAGATGAGATTAAGGAATGCCTGATTGGATGTGGGTCAGTGATGGGGAGCAAGGGTTGATGAGACTTCACATTTCTAATTGGGGTGTCTGGTTGAGAGAGAGGCTTGACTATTGATGCAGGGGGGTTGGAAGGCAGGAAGAAGAATAATGATGACATTTTATTTCTGTCTGACCTTAGCTATGGCAAACTCTGGGATTACTTCACCAGAATGAAAAATGAGAGCTTTCAGTCCATTTTATTTCCAAATAAATGGTAATAAACACCACAACATAGTAATTTAACAACCCTCCAAACCGTTGAACTATAACTGATAAGGCACATTTTATCTAAGCCCTGTCTCCCACTCAGTAGGTTGAGGAGCTATACCGAAATCTATAAGTTTGTTTACCATATTAGTTGCTCAGGGAAAACAACAAAACAAACAAACAACAGCAACAACAAATACCACAGAAACACATTTGTACCTTTTCTTCACACCTAGACCTTATTGATGAATGACCTTCTTTTCTCAACATGACCTCCATTGTTGAGAAAACTCCCCGTCCACTCCTAGTATCCTCTGTTAGTTATTGTAGTTCTATTCCTGGCTCCCATTCATCTTAATTCCCTTGACAGTATTTTGCCTGCCACAAAAAACTTCTTATACAAAAATTTTCTGAAGTTTATTAGGCATCAATCTGCACATTGGCAGGTACTATATTTACTGGTTGACACATTAGCTATGTAAAATATATATTGGTTTTTTTTTTTTTTTTTCACCCAAAGACATTTTGTTGAGACGTGTTGAGAGTAGAAACCACAAGCTTCAATAGGAATTAAAGATCCAGATACAGGATAAGAGTTATTGAGAATCCACTCTATGCCAGGTGCTGTGCTTCTATAACCTTTTATTCTCCTAACTCACACTAAGAGATCGGTATTTTATCCACATGTTTAAGAAGAAGGGTATAATGTTTAATGAGACTAAATACCTGTTAAACATGCCACATCTTGCTGGGATTCAACTCAGTCTTGTAAGAAGATAAAACACTGCCACCTTCATTTGCTTCCCTCTGGGGAGATGCTTAAAATTACTGCGTTTCTTACCCCCTGCCTTCAGTTCCAGCACAACTTCTAGGTGCTAGAGATGAACAGGGTAGAGGGCTGTCCAAGATGAAATGATGACTTTAAGACGAACATTTATTGTCCCAAATCATTTTACTAACATATTCTAAAGCGATCATTTCTCTTGCTGTGGAAAAATGAGGCGAGTTTTCATGTTGTCCTTTTTTCATGGCTCCTCAGTCATAGTCCAGATGTTTGCGGTAGAGTTTTAAAGATAAGTTACAGGTTTTTAAATATCTCTCTCCCTCATGTCTAAAGAAGAATAATCCTTTCATCATATATCATATATCAACTACCTTGACCTTTTTGATTGTATGGGTTTCAGATATTGATGCATGCTTGGGGGCAAGAGCATAGAAATACTTCTAGCAACTGAAGTAATCCACATAATAAAATGTTGAGTCAGAAAGTGAAGGGAGAGAGACAAGAACTCTGTGAGTTTGATTTAATGACATTCTAGATATTTGGGATAAAGGAAGGGAAAGTTTTCAGTGTGAGGAAAATACTGTGGGGAAATGGGAAAAGCAAATTCTCTGTTTAGAATCAGAGATTACTGTATATCATTTAATTGTCTTTTAACTATTTTTCATACAAGATTAATGTTTCTTTGGTTGGCATCTTATGAAAAGGTGTTCATTTATTTAGTAGGTATTATTAATTATATTCATACAAGATAGAATAAAGAAAAAAGATGGGAAAATGGTAATAAAACCCTTAGATCCTAAATTTTAATTCAGATTTGACTGTGTTTTCTTCCTGTGATACTAAAGAAAATACCCTATTCTCAGAGCTTTAATTTTCACCAAAGAGAGAGAGAAAGAGAGAGAGGGAAAGAAGAAGAAGCAGGAGGAGGAGAAGAAGAGGGAGGGGCAGGGGAAGGGGCGGTGGAAGAAGAGGAAGAGGAGGAGGAAAAGGAGAAGAAATCCTGGCAAGGAGGAGCTATTACGATTTTCATCAATTCAGCCAAGTAATGTAATAAGTTGCCCACCTTATGAGTAGTACTTTTATTAAAATGCATCCAAAATGGAAAAATGCAAATTGTAAATATTAGAATTACAAATTATTATGGCAACTCTGTTTCGAGAACTGAAACATGATGTTATATCACTGATTTTGCCTTTCATTTTAGATACAATTTTCAATAACGTAACACTAGCTTTTCTTATAATTTCCTTAATTTTGTTCCTTTGTTTCAAAATCAAACATTGATAACTGGCTTAAGCTCAATGAGTGTCCAACTAACCCTGGCATGTATTGTTTGTGATAGCCATTTTAATATTTTCCGTTACACTTTAACGACTCTCCACGTATCCCTGCTCTGGGTACTTTCTTTCTCTTGTCCACTGTTTTTGTCTATCAGGAAAATTCAGTAATGTTCGAGTAGTTACATGAACTTGCATGCTACTGATATGACTGATAACAGGTAGAAATACTGTGTTGGACACTGAAATGTCATTTACTCAGCTGATGAGCAAAAGCCAAAATCTGGCATAGGAAGGGGAGTTCAGAGTGCTAGCATATAATATGCAAGTGGCAAGTGTTTTAAAAGTGAAATCTATAAAAATTAAAGATTAGCTGATACTTCTGTATGCAGAGAAAATGAAGGTTAGGAAAAGAGATGAGAACTTTTCATGACAAACTTTCCAAAAGAAGAAGCAGGTACAGTTAGGAAAGCTTTCTAGAAAACAAAGAGAATATACAAAAGAATTGCAGAGTTTTAGAAGTTAAGAGGGAGCAATTTCAACCTGAAGGAAATTATCAAGATAGAGATGCAAAGTTCTGATACACATTTCAAGAAAGTATCTACAAGCATCTGGATAAAAGATCATTTGAGAAAAAATGAGGATATCTATAAAAATAGTCGAAACTGAGGTGTGGTATGTAGAAGATGAAGACAGAAAGATAGTTTGGGGCCAGACAAGAAACATTTCTGTGCCCCTTAGCATAGTCTTCCTTTCCTTTTCATTCAATTCTGTATGATCCAAAAGTTTCTTATTAGTGGAAACTTTGAATTACTTTTCAATACATGAATATTCTAGTATCTCCTGGAATCAAAAAGCAATATGAAATGATTCTAAGATAAAACCAAAAAAAAAAAAAAAAACACTCTTTTTTAAAGCCAATTTTGGATGGTATCCCTCATAAAAACCAGACTCTTTTTTTTTTTTATGTTGTTAATCACCATACATTACATCATTAGTTTTTGATGTAGTGTTCCACGATCCATTGTTTTCGTATAACACCCAGTGCTCCATGCAGAACGTGCCCTCTTTAAAACCCATCACCAGGCTAACCCATCCCCACACTCCCCAAAAACCATAGACTCTTACCTTCAAACTTCAAACTCTCTCTCTCCCCCCACCCCACCTGTCAATTGTGGCTAAAGTTTTGCTGATTGGCTTAGCCATCACAGAGTCTCATTTTGCCTTTTTCCCGAACTAGAGATGTGATAAAGAAATTTCAAGTCTCAGGTTGCCTGTAAAAAAAAAAAAAAAAGAACGAAAAGAAAAGAAAAAAGAAAGGGTATAGCCCATTCCAACCATTTTTTTAAAAAAATCATGAAAATATCAGTATCTTATTGTTACAGGGGGAACTAAAAAAAAAGAGGCACAAAAATGAGAATTCTTTTTTGTGTTCAATTTTGAGACAACTGAACATAGACACAATGGGAAATGTAATAAAAAATACATACACTGTTTTGAGTTTTGAAAGATTAAATTTTTCTATAGACCATCAATTGAACATGTCTAGATTATTGTCCATGAACTCCCTATTGTTTTTTTTTTTTTCCAAATTAGAAGTTTGTTGTTTCTTTGTTTGCATTTTCTTTTTAACTTTTAGGTGATGTGCGTAAAGGGAAAAGTACTGGCAAGAAAATCAATAACACTCCATCACAGTTTTGAATGATCTAAACTAATCTTGAGATTTTAAATAAACCACCCAATTCTTTGACCATCAGTTTTCTAATCTATAATAAAAAAGAATTGGTCAATATAGTAGTATATAATTTTAAGGTGGGTAGTAACCTTATCTCCCATTTCGTCAAATATTGGAATTTTAAAAATGTATTTGTTTCTCTGTGCTAGCTATGTCCGCAAGTGGTAAAACTCTCTCCAATATACCTCTCCAATGTACTGAGGAATCTCAATCTCCCCAAGCCAAAATCTTAGATTATTCTGCACTTTCTGTGGAGTTTTCCATCTCAGCACACTGACAGGTCGTATGTCCAAGCAAGCTATGTCCAAGAATTGGACACAGGGTCCTGTTTAGGTACAGCAGGTCCAGTATATCTTCACTTGACTTGCAGGAACCTCCTGCCCCTGGCCTTTGTCTCTGGTGCCCAGTAAAGGAGTCTTTTGTCTTTTCCTCAACCTAGGAGTTTAGGGTCTCTGTTCAGTTATCTGAGTCAACAGTGCTGATGTGCATCTGTTAACTGTGTTCATTCTATCAGTACGTTCCCTTGACTGTTACCAACTCCCTCCTCTCAGGAATGGGCCTTTTGAGCAAGCCCATGAGTCACCACCAAAAGGAGAGTATACAAAACTGAATGAAATTTTAGTTACCAAGTAAACACTTGGTAGAGGAAATATGCATTCATCAGAGATGTTTAGCAGTGGACACTGGAGAACAGAGGGGATTCTACTGTTTCCAGAAAGCTGGAGACTTGAGCAGTTATTTTCTCTGTTTAACCAAGCATCAGTGAGTAATATGCAAAGAAGCAAATCATCTAGCTGTTTGAGGTCTGAAATAGTGTGGCAGCAGCTACATTATCCATTGTTTATGCCTTGCTATAAACTTGCTTTCACTGATAAGCTGACTAATACGTGCTCTGAATAGCTCCATCTTTCTCACTTAGAATGGTTATTAAAGCTACTTTTGTAGAATATTTTGAAATGGCAAGCTTGATTCAATGAGCACAAGTTCCTAGAAAATCCATACAATTTTATGGCTCCACAGAAATGTCATAGTCTGTGATCTTCAGAAGAGAAAGCCAAGCTCTCCAAAACATACAAAGTATCATCAGAGATAATGATCTCACTTGCTCTGCTGAAAAATTAATACATGTGAGATTCTGGGATCTAGTTTCTTCCCCCCACCCCAATTTTTGGAATCTAATGAACTGAGACAGCTTGTAAACAATTTTGTGGGGGGAGGTATAGGGCTGACCCCACTCATTCTGCTTTGAACTGGTCAGCAATATAGACCATGTACCATAGGAATGATTCTAAGATACCCTAAAGACTGCCTGATCCTCTTTGAACTCTATCTACCTTAATCATAGCTGATGGAACTAAAAAGACTAATATATAGATAGAGCTAAGGTAAAACATTTCTTTTATTATTTTTTTTTTCTGACAACATGAGGTTTGCTCCTTGGGAAACATGACAATATATTAATATATTTCACCATTTTTTTTGGCTGAAAACTACACAATGTTAATGAAAGAAATCAATGAATATATAAAATAAGATATAAGGGATATAGAGTGTTCATCGATTGGAAGACACACTTAGTAAAGATGTCAGTTCTCCCCAAATTGATATATAGGTTTAACACAATTCATATCAAAATTCCAGCAATTTTTTTGTGGATATACACAAGATTATTCTAAAATGTATTTTTAAAGGCACAGGATCTATAATAGCAAATGCAGTTTTGAAAAGAATACAATACAAAGAAATCAGTCTACCCAATTTCAAGGATTATTATACAGC
The DNA here is from genome assembly GCF_002201575.2 of Neomonachus schauinslandi. Classification (NCBI taxonomy): domain Eukaryota; kingdom Metazoa; phylum Chordata; class Mammalia; order Carnivora; family Phocidae; genus Neomonachus; species Neomonachus schauinslandi. Next base: position 36,522,878 of record NC_058418.1, on the reverse strand, counting down.
TACATTAGTCAAGACTATAGAAATGGTGGAGGGATGGATACATAAATCAGTGGAGTAGAGAACTGAGACATAGATGCATAGTCTCTTAATAATCTGAATTAAAAGAAAACTGTTCCTGAATCACTCTGATGATGGTGGTCAATTGATGAAGGAAAATCACGCACAGAGCAGCCTTGGAAGCCAGGATTAGAGAAAGCAGGAAGGATAGATCAGAGATTTGGGGAGGTTAAGGGAGAGAAAGAGAATATGATTGATTTTTAGTTTCTGTAAATTCCACATGCTTCTAGAGACTCCTCGTTCCTTCCAATTAATCCATTTAATCCTCAAGCTAATTAGAAAGGTGTCTTATTGTTATTACTGTTGCCATTGTCCCACACTACCAGCAACCACTTAGAAAGACAGATGTCCATCTTGGAAACAGTTCAACAAACTAAGGAGTGAAGGGTATGATATGAACTGAGGTTTGCTGAGAATTTCAGGTGTCCAGCCAGGCTTTCATGTTTCCATGCAGAGAGTGACAGAGCAGCAATCTCCCAGCCAATATCAGGAGGCAAAGGTACCTGACTTTCAGATTTAGGATGGAGTTTGGAATTCTGAGATAGCATATATGAGGTAATAAAACCAGTGCTTTATGGACAGGAGCAAAAGTGAGAGTCAGACGTGCATTAGAGTCTCCCTGACCGGGGCTGGACTCCAGCTCTGAGACTCCATCACCCTGGGCAAGTCACTTAACCTCTCCAACCCTTAGTTAGTTAAATGCGCCTATAACAATAGCTCTTCTACAGGACAGCTGTAACAATTAACATACAGCGTAGCACTCCAAATGATATACTGAATATTCAAAAGTGCTTTAGTGATATTAACATGGTTGTGTCTTAATTTTTGTTACCTGTCATTTGGACAGGTTTTAGAGAAGGTCTGTAGATGAAGACATAAAGTATCATTTGTTAAAATTTCACAAATTCATGTACAAATGTACAAGATTTTCTTTGACACTTGAGACACTTGAAGACCATGAACTAGTGGAAGGGGGAGCCCAAGTTTAAAATGTCTTGTGTTTATGTTTCAACTGTTTTCAGTGATTTGCTCAATGCCAACTTTTCTGAATACGAAGTTACTAATGTAAACATAGAAAGTAATGATTCGGCCCTCAGAGATGGATCATTGGGATGAAAAATAAATGCAGTGGCTCTCTTTAAAGGATATAATTGTTTAAAAAATATCACTGTTGATACACACTCTGTTAAGTGTTGTTAGACAGCAAGATACATGCAATTGATTGTGAAATAGTTAATTAATTAAGCATAGCCATTTAACTCGCCTACCATGAGTCCCAAGAATGTGATGCAATTGAAATCAAGGTTTCCATTTGTTACAGTTCACTGCTGTGAGCTTCCTTGCAATCTCTGCCAAACAAAATGAAATGAATAGAGGTTACATATTCAAGGCCCCTATCTTTTATTCCTTAAAGCTCATCAATATGTAAACCCCTGGGGAGTTAGCTTTCTCAGTTTGTACACCAGGCCTTCACTCATGTGGGGATCACAGTTCAGTGAGTTATGTAAAAGATCCCTGCCATCTCTCTCCGCCCTCCCCTCCCCACCAAAAAAAGATAAGCTGATAAAATGCTTAGGATATAAATGGGGGAGTTGTCGGGGTAAGAGCAAAAAGCAGGGCAGAAAGCTTAAGATGTGGCAGAAAGTGTTAGGTGGGTAGGTGGATAGATAGATATTTACGATGTTGGAAATACTTATTTTAGAGATAAAATTCTATACCTTGGAAAATAAATTACATCACCATGGACTAAAACTGACTTGGGGAGGGGGAGAGAACTGCAGAAAGATTTTACATAAACTTCTAAATTGCAATAACTTTCTAGTCTCTTCTCAGTGATTCAAGCTACCTCCCCACCACATACTATAATTAATCATCCAAGTCCACACCTTGGATCATGTGTCAACTCCTCTTGTACCCTACATCCTAATTTTCGTCCCATCTGGTCTAGTTTGCTCTTGCAGTGCTCTCAGCCTGAAGAGGGGGTGGCATCCTGAGATATTAACTTATTCACATGTTAAAATCCAGCATTTATTAAAGGGGTTAGGATTTTGTAGATGCTCAATAAAGATTGTGGAATGAATGATTGAATAAACAAATTAATGGATAAGAGATAAATGAATGGGTGGATAAATGGAATAAATGGATGGATGAACAGATGGATGGATGGATGGATGGATGGATAAGCAGATGGTTGTCTGAGTTTTGGTCAAACAGAACAATTTGGTTGTCATAAAAATGAAAACATAAAGCATTAAAAATAAATACCCAGTACTCTAATTTTATTAAAGCCTTCTTCATGATCTACTTTGTTGTTCTTCAAATTCAGGATACTAGGGTAAAACTTCTTTCTCCTTAAAATTATCAAAGAAGGAATTTGGGGGAAAACACTTTTTTTTTTAATTCAAGAAATACTGAACATCCTACAAAGCCCCTACACAAAGAAAGAAGAAATCAATTGATGCTATCATCAGTGCATTTAAACATAGCTTCTAAAAGTGAGACACTGATGAAAAGGAGTTTAAAAGCTGTTCTCTTTACACTATTCTAAAATAGTTGATGTTATTTCATTTTTTCTCCTCTGAGCTTTTCAAAATACTCATGCTGAGATACTGAGATTGTATTCAGGTTTGTGAAATTAGTGACATGAAGCTTCTCCAGCCACCCCTATTATCTAGCACAAAAACGCTAAAGCAGAATTGAAATCCTATTATATATATTGCATTAAATTGGTTCCCAGCAGGGCATCTTAATTAGGATGTGCTTATTACCTGGGTCCAGATTAAGTGGCATGGACTGTATCACAGTCTTTATAATCAGACAGAAAGCAGGGTTAGCCCAGGCCCCGATTTGCTAATGAAGGCTAATGGCCCATCGCCTTCAATGGTACAATTGTGGTGGGGGCTTTTTAATACCACACCAGACACTGTTTTAATTTAACGCTAAGAATGCACATAACCCTATTGCCCTTTCTTAAGTAAATACTTGTAGGTCTTTAAGCATTACTCTCCTAAAGAGAGATTTGCATCAGACCCTCACTTCATGCTTTAGGGCGATAATATGGTTCTTTTAAGAACCTGCAGAAATTGGAAATTCTTTCCTAGTTTGATTCCTCTTCTCTCATTTCTATTATACCCCCACTCAAACACCCATGGCATCATACTCCTCCTCACCCCATATATACATTCTCCTGACAAGTCTTTACCTTCCTTTTTAATCTATCCAGAATCCCCAGAGCAAGAAAGCTAGGATAGACCAAGAAGCTATTTTTGATGTTATAGTTCAAGTCAGGGTACAGTTTCCAAGGTCTAAGTTGGCTAAGAGATTGAGTTCCAAAGTTCCAAGTGTATTTTCATGTGTTGTCTGTAATATCATAGAAAGAGAGAGATTTCCATCTGGCCCATCCATACAACTATGGGTTTTTGCATCTTTTCCCTCTTCTTGTCTTAGAAAGTCATATCTTTTATTCTGATATGCATCTGGATACAGGTCAGGGGAGGACCTCTCCCAGCTGATTCTAGAAAGTAGGACAAGTAGCTGATAAAAGTAGCAAAGAGGCTTTCTCATCCAGGTGAACACCCTCTGGATTATCCTCATCGACCTGTGAATAAAATCTTGCTGAGTGCCCTAGTGTTCGTTACTCTTGAGTTCCTAGGAAACCCACATATGAATTAAATATTCAGCTTGGGGAGCAAAGATCCTAGGAAACAGTCCACCAAACACCTTTAAAATCATCATTGCTAAAAGACTCAGCATTGTTACATAAATATTTGATGAAGGGGCCTCAGTTATTGGTGCTGCAATAATTATGCAGACTGTAATGGTAATCCTCACTATCAATAATACCTTTGGAGGTAATGGCATTATATTCTTCACTCACAGAGAATAATAACAATATTAACACAGTACTGACACTTGGCAAGCCAATATCTCCCAAGCTGGGCTCACTTGGCAATCAGGACAGTAAGGAACCTTAGCAAACACATATTTTTTTGGCTGTCGTTCAGTTACTGGAGTGTCAGAGAATATTTGGCATTTAATGCTATGCAAAGTGTTGTTCCCGTTTGATTGTTGTATACTATATAAGCCTTGGAGCATGACATGAAGTAATTTAACAACTGGAATAACAGGCATTTGGGACAAAACTAATTTCATAGAAAGGCTGATCACAGACACTTAACTTGTTCATAAAAATGTTACCTTGTCATATAATACAGAGTTGAAGATCAAGCTATAGGGGGGAAAAAGCCAACTGTGAGAAAATGTCCCTTAATTCTTGTGACAGGAACTCTGTTTTTCACTATAATGTTATCTTTGCTCTAAGTACCAAGGTGGGCTTTGGTCTTTCTTGCTGTATCTCTCTTCAGTTTTCAAGAAATGGGCAAGTGAGTTAGCAAGTTTGTGCTTTAATGAGCTCTGCTACACACTCACGTATAGGACAGCTCTTTACTTCACCTGGCCTCCTGTAAAAGGTGCTGAAAATATTCTCATCAGTGTATCAGACAGTGTGCAAAGACATAGGAGAATACAAGTAAACAGGCAGAGTATGAGCCACTTCTGAGGGCTGGAGTCTACTTTCTTTTCCTGGATAATTAATACAGGTCCCAGAAACCAATCTCCCTATCATCCTCACATCTCCAAAGTCACCTCACTTTAGTATCTGTTGGCGGATAGGAGGGTTTGTCCTGAGACTGCCCAGATTCACCATGACAGCATCATGCTGTCTCTCTATCAACTGGGATGCTTGTCACTGCCACGGACTTTTCAGCATAGATAGAACTGTGACATTGATAGAATCCTGTATTTTCTGCCCAGAGTAGAGAAGAGGATTGAGAGTGAGGAAAAGCTACACTTTCCTTTACTGCCTATCTTTTTTTTTTTCTTCAAAGACCTGCCTCATGTTTTAAAATTCAGTGACTCCTTAAAGCATAAAGCCTGCAAGTTCCAACTTCCAGTAATATTCTCTATACACCCACTGCTCACCACACTCACTCACAACAACCTAATTCATGCCACCATCATCGTTCAGGTGGGTTACTGTGATAGAACTTCTCTTGGTCCTCTGCTTCTCCTGTTGCATCCCTACTGTCAGTGATCCATCCCACAGCCGGCATGATCTGTAAAACAAACAAACAACCCAAATATGTTCAAAAAATTATTATGTGTATAATAAAATAAGTGCACATTTAAAATAAAACAAAACAATGATACTTAATGTATGGATAGATACAGAACGTATCTGTCTCCCCTAATACAATGTACAGATGAAGAAACAGAGACCAGCATCTTGGTCTAACTTACTCATTTTTATAATCCCCAGTAACTGGATCAGTTCCTAGCATATTGTAGAACCAAATATACTCTTGTTGAATGAATTAATTATGAAGTATTCAACATCCCTATCTGTGTTCTCTGATTTCATAGGAAGGTCTACATATTATCCTCAGTATTTGGTTCTTGCCCCATGTCTTTCTTCCTAGTCATGCTTCTCCCCATTGTGAGTTTCATTTAGTCCCCAAAACAAAACAAAACAAAGCCAAAAACTCAAAGGGATCCCTCTTCTGGACAGTTCATTCTGACTTTAGCAACACATGCTCCTTCAGAAACTGCACCATCAGTGTGAATGCTCTAGGTCTCCCACTTTCCATGAGCAGCTGAATCGCACAGAGACACACTCACATGTCAATAACGACATTAAGCTTACCTTGGTTCCGCAGAGAATCAGAAAGACCTATAAAATGGAAACTTACAGTACTCTTTCATTGTCTTTCCCATAGTTAGAGGAGGGCCAGCTAAACTCTGAATTTAGGGCTTGGAAGAACCTTGTAATTTTAACCAGGGGCCATCTTCTTCCCAAATTCAGTTAGAGAAAGAGGATGTTTCTTTCAATACCAAGGAGAGTGTCAGTGTTCTATTGTCCAATGTTATCATATTTTAAGGGAGGTACTGTGCTTAACATCACTGGAAAGAAATGGTTCTTTGGGGGGTTATTAATTATATTTTATTCAATTTTCTATGTGTCTTAGGATGTTTTGACATCTCTCCTTGGGCCATACAGACCTGGGGAGAGACCACCCCTCCCAGGGCTAGCTAATTGCTGGGAGAGGTGGACAGCTTCCTGGGACATGCCTCTCATGTGCAGACTGGCCAGTCAAAGCCATGCCCCCATTTACCTTCTTATCTAACTCTCACAGTATTTCCCCTGCCCTAAATCACACCAGGGCCGGGTACCGTACTACGGACAGTCTCTGTACCCTAGAACCCACAGAATTCTTCAAACTAGCCAATCCTAGCCTGTTCACCCTGCCCTGCCCTGCCTAGGCTTTCCTGCAGAAACTCCAGAAAAGCCCCTGTCCTTGCTTTCTCCTTGCTCCTGTCTGCCCCAAATGGTCAGATATACTTTTTTTTTTTTTTTTTTTGCCTTTCTATGACACTTATCTCCCTGTGTTGGCATTCAGTCACCTCCGTAAAAATGAATCACCTCCATTAAAATCCCATTGGTATAATTTTAATACAGGGTTCAATCTGGACTATAGTACCCTGTTCAGAGCACATTTGAAGGAGTTCTTTAATGAATTAGCTCATACACATATGAGACTTATCCATGACTTGACCAGGATATTAAAATAGAGTTGCTCTGTTTGGAGTGGAATATATGGTCCCTCTGCTGTGACCCTCGAGGAAAACTACTTTTCCAGAGGGGAAATGGACATGTGATATTCATGTAATTCATGGTTTTTGCAAGTCTCTTTTCTCACCTGCATTTGGGTCATTTTAGTCACTATACCTTTACCAGGTACATCAAGAGTAAATTCCTGGTCTCTGGATCGTGAACTTCATTTCCTATGTCTACTTTTTTCTTTTAATAGCACTTTTCCTTGGCCCATTAATTCCACTTTTGACACCTTAAAATAAGATAAGAAAAAAAGCAAGAACTTAGTTCTCCTGCCCAGTCATCAAGTGTTTCAAATGATTGATGGAAGGATAGAACTATTCAAATGTGCCTGGCAGGAATCAGGTTGTGCTCCAAGAATCAGGAGATTGAAAGTCAGGAAGTTCCTTGTGATTCATAACAGAGGGTGGTAGGTGTTTGGATGAGTGGTTTAAAAAGTGGGGAGACATGGAGGTAGGGAAGGGGGGACTGGCACTGTAATAACGTTAAGGATTAACCACTTACAAGAATATTAAATGCATTTGTTTAAAGTCATTGTAATAAAACACATTGTTGATATCATATAACTTCTGCCAACTGGAATATTATTCATTGTTCATTTGTAAAAGAAATAGAATTTAATTATACAAGAGGAGACACGTCTGGATAGCACTAAGCATTTTCTTGCATTGCTGATGCTTCCTACTAGCTTTAAAAAAACTGCATGGCAATCTAGCTTGACAGATGTGCTAACAGAGATGGATGTGACATTACATTCTGGGTTTTGTTGGAGTTGCTGTTTTGGATGAATACAAACGCAGTTCTATGTGACTGATATCCTAAACTTTTGGTGTTCACTGATTTAGTAGATTTCATAGTAAGATAGACCCAATTTTATTTAAGACTTTCAGGCAGTTTATCTTATTCTTTTCACCATGAATACGTTGTGCAGAGATGCAAGTTGGGACATGGCCTTTACAATGGGGCAAGACCTGCAAGGTTAGGATTCAGCCAGGCAGGCCTGAGAAAAGGGAGGACCTGGGGCTGGGCCCCAGGCCAACTTAGAATCAGTTCTCTGGAAAGAGACTCTGTGATGGGGAGTTTCATGCAGAAGGTTTACTGGGGAACACTCTCGAGAAAACAACTGTAGGAAAGCGATTGGGGGCAGAAGTGAGCAGAGAGAGAAGCTGACTGATAAAATTAAGTTGCAACGGAGGTCTCTGAAGAACCCACATGGGGCTCTGAAGCTGGACTGGCCCTTCGGAACTGTCTCACATTGATTCAAGGTGTCTGGGCCTTCGCACCTCCGAGCCAGCCAAGCATCACCCGTGGTTGAGACAATGCCCAGTGAGAAAGAGCTGTGAGCTGTTGGCAGCCCCTCCTGCTAGGAGACAGGGAATGGATGCTTTTACCCAGAAGAGGGATCTGGGCAAAGCACCACAGTATCTACAACCCTCAGCCTGGAAATTTACAGCCAAAGGAGTAGGTGAAATCAGAAAGCATGTAGAACAATGAATTTCAAATGTGGGGGTGTAAACTTCTGAATGAATGATGAATCGCAGATCGACCTCCAGCAGGGACAGTGAAATGCCAAGGTTGGGGAACAAGGGAGATAGTACTCATGAAATCTTTACCACGATGAAGGGAGGTGATTTACAAGGGGTGATAGCCTGACTGCAAGACTTTAAAATATCAGTTTCCTGAAGGTATTTTATAAGGCTAACAGGGGATGCCGGAACAAAGCTGGGGTAAAAAAACAAACAAACAAAAAACAAAACAAAACAAAAAAACACACAGATGTTTCATTCCTTTTTTTTTTTTTTAATTTTATTTATTTATTTGACAGAGAGAGAAAGAGAGAGAGAGAGCACAAGCAGGGGTGGGCAGTGGCAGAGGGAGAAGCAGACTCCTTGCTGAGCAGGGAGCCCGATGCGGGGCTCGATCCCAGGACCCTGGGATCATGACCTGAGCCGAAGGCAGATGCTCAACAGACTGAGCCACCCAGGCGCCCCACAGATGTTTCATTCCTAAAGCAATGAAGGCTGATTTAATTTGTGGTGATGCCAAAAAGCAAAAGATTTTTTTTTTCTTCCCAAGTAAGTATTCCTGACTTGAAACTGAAATGTTCAAAAGAGACCAACTGGATGGAGATAAACTTTGATCAAGGAAGCACAAAACCTTCTAGGGCATCAAAGCATTTTAAGGATTCACACCAAGGGTTCTCAAAAGTGGTACTTATTGACGTTTTAGACCAGATGATTCTTTGCTCAGAGGGCTGTACCGTACATTGGTGGGTGTTTAGCAGCATCTCTGGCCTCTGCCTCCCAGATGCCAGGAGCAACCAGCCCAAAAGTCATGGCAACCAGAAATGTCTCTCGACATTATCAAGTGTCCACTGGGTGTGAGGGGTTTGGGAGAGGCAAAACTGCCCCAGTTGAGCATCACTGTCTAAATACACTTATATTCTTTGTTTTCAGTGAGGGTTACCGACTATCCCAGCGTGCCCAGAGCTGAGAGGTTTCTCCTGATGTGAGAATTTCAGGGCTAAAACTAGGCAAGTGCCAAGAAATCCCTTCAAGTTGGTCCCACTAACCAGGCCCTGTTTTGGAGTGCAGGGTGTTGGAAGGAATACACTGACACTGAGGAAGCACATACCTGAAGAAATACATTGTAATACCATTTTAAGTAAAAATAATATGCAGCAGAATTGCCTAGCAAGAATTGTCTTTTGCACCAAAAATGAGTCTCTGATTTCTTCAGGACAATACTGTGGGGACATGACTGCATTTAACAAAGGTGAAGTCAATGTAATTTTACCTAATCTGGTAAAAGATACTTCACTAAAATTTGATCGTATGTAAAAATGGATTTTTTTTTTACCAACAATGAAACAATGAAGTCCATCTAAATAAAATATTTTGTTTATTTTTAATTTTTTATTTGAGTATAGTTAACACACAAAGTTACATTATTTTCAGGTGTACAATGTAGTGATTCAACATCTCTGTACATTATGTTGTGCACACCAGGAGTGTAACCACCATCTATGACCATACAATGCTAGTACAATATCACTGACCATATTCCCTGTGTTGTGCCTTTCATTCCTGCAACTTTTCCACTCTATACCTTGAAGCCTGTATCTCCCACTCCCCTTCACCCATTTTGCCCAGTCCCCACCCCTTCCCTTTGGCAACCATCACTTTGTTCTCTATGTTTGTAGGTCTGATTCTGCTTTTTGTTATTCATTTGTTTTGTTTTGTTTTTAAAGTTCCACAGATGAGTGAAATCATATGGTATTTGGAAATGACGTTATATTTAAAAGTTCTTAAGAGAAAATGGTTTCCAGAAATAAGTTTGAATGTTCAGAATTCAAACATTTAGGTAAGCCCAGTGATTTGTGACTGACTTTTCAGCAGAAATTTCCCAAATAAATCACATATTTATCCACTGCATTCACTTACCTCAGTAAATTGAAGACGTTGAAGAGAAAATGATTTACTCCTGGGCACATAGCTAACATTATGCTCTCAATATGTTGGCATTCTAAATATAGTAATGGAAACTAACTGAAAACTTACTAGTGAGAGTAAAACTAGGTTAAATATTACTTCTGCTATTGAAAATTGTTTAATCATTAAACAAATACTTATCGTTTGCTAAGGACACTGTTAGCTGTTGAGAGGGAAAAATTCAATAATACTTTCCCCATATGATAGCAAATTTGATGAACACCAATAAATCACTGATTGTTGTATATTGGGTTTTGAGGAAAGATTAATAACAATAATAACCTTTATTGATCCCTGTGTATCAAGCATTGTGCTCAATACATTTGTATTTTTATTAACTATCAGGGTCAGTCTTATAAAGTAGGTATGACCGCTATTTAGATTTCAAATATTAATTATTATATATATATACTGACCCTAAGATTTGAAATGTAACCTGTCCAAGGTCACATGGCTTGTAAATGATAGGTCTAGAATCTAACTCTGCAAACTATGGTTTTAACTTCCTTTCTGATTTTTGGCAAAAAGTCACCTCTATGATTTTATTTCTTTACTATTTATAATCTGTTGATATTTTAAATGGGTAACTGATATTATTGCTTTCACAACTATTATAGCAGTGTGAAGTATATGTGCAATCACCTTTCTTACATTTTCAAAATTAGCCTTAATTTCAAATATTCTATATTGTTCTCAGATATATTTCTTTATTTATTATTTAAAAAAATATGAGTACTCTAAGAAGCATCAGTACTACTATTTGTAAGCTAATGAAAAGAAGTCCAGAGCATTTATTTACTCAAAGTCTCAGAGCTGGTAGATAACTAGGCAATGTGGAATTAGAAGCAGGACATCCGACTCCGATGTGCACTTTATCAAGTCCTCTGCCTCATCAAGTTGTGAGGGGGAGGAGGAAATAGAGCCAAAAAGAGATTTGAGCTCATATTTGCCTAAAATTTTTCTTCTATGGTTTTATTGAAGGCTCAAGGTCTTCTTCTTTATGCTCTCAATGGGAATGGTGTTGGACAGCAAGCAAAGAAAACCCTCCATGGGCACTAAAATCCCTCTCCCCTTTTGTTACTTACTAATCAGAAAAAGACATGTCCAAGGTCTAGAAGCATGAAAGCCTTTTCTATGGCTTCCCTTCCTTCCCTGTTCTCTATTAAAGATCTCCATTGAGTATAAGACCCTATATTTAGAAAATGTATTTGTTGCATTGGTTTTATTTTATGTTCAAATAGAGATATTGTCTTAAATATCTTTTAAAGTGAGCTGGAATCAATTTTGCTTCTCACAGCTCCTGAGCCAGGTCTTCATAAGGGAGGGAGGAAAATAGATCCTCCTTCATGTTCCATGAGTTCATGGTTCATGGAACATCTCTTCAGAAAAGATTATTGGATGCAGAGGTGAACAAGACACTGTTTATCTTGTTTGACCACCTCTTGATCTAGTAGTTCACTATTATATAGAGAGTAGAAATCCTCTTGTCGAACATCTGGGGTTTTTAAAACATTTTATTTTGGTTATAGTACATTTTTAAAGCTAAATGAAGGGAATAGTCAAGGTTTTAGAAGACATAATTATAAGACCAGCACATGTATTGTTGAGAAAAGGCACTCTGGAGAGGTCAGGAGTTTGACTTATTCTCTGTGTCCCAAAATCCAGCAAAGTAATTGCCCCATGGTGAGTGCTCAGCAAACTTCAGCTCTATTAGATTGAAATGGGTTTCATGTATCACATCCGAATCCACTGAAAAACATAAAGTTAAAAATACTATAGTTAGAGTTATTGTATAACTACTGTAGTTTCAGTGCTTTTAAACTGTATGTAAACATGTATATATTACTATCTATCTATATATTACTATGGTATTACTATATCTAGTACTATAACATAGCTCAGACAGTGATCAGAGGAACTTTGCATCTCTTTTGGAAGGCATATTCCCTTTAATGAGTGACAGTGATGTCGAGCAGAACAGGCAGGGACTTGAGTTTCACTGTCCAAGTTCTGACATTTACTAGCTGAGTGAAGTGGCAAACCTTTTTGCCCAACTGCACTCCAGGTTCCATGCTTGTAAAATTTACCAGCAGAGATTTCTTTCCAGATCTAAGGTCTTATAGTAGCTAACCTATGCTCAGTTAGTTTTATGATGAGAAACCAGTCACTTTCCCGACTTGAGAGCTTTCAAGAAAATTAAGCTCTTTATTTTGAGCATGTTGTAGATGCAAAAAAAAAAAAAAATGCGATCACCTTCATATTTTCCCCAAATTCTCAGCACTATTCTGCAGATGGCACCATATGTTCTATTTTATAAACCCTGTTTTCTTTAGTTAAGGTGTTTTTGTTTAAATGCAAAGTAGTAATTGCTACCTGAGATCTTAAAAGAGAAAGCCCCCTTTTCTTATAGGGGCTTTGTATTTTCAAAATCAGGGACAGGGATAGATGGACATGTATAGCTAAAAATATAGAAAGAAAAAGAATGGGAAGCAAACAATCCCTCATTACGCCTATCTGCCACTGGATTTTTTCCCCCTCTTCTTAAGGCATTCCAGTCCCTCTGTCAACCTATGTTGAAGTGGCTGTCCCTGCCAATTATCTGTCACTGCTTCATGTTATTCTTAAAAACACTAGCAAACTTTATGAGTGACATTGTAACTTCAATCAATTTGCATTTCTGCCACAGTGGAAAATATTTTTGAAAACTTATGCATCCTTTGTAGGCTCTTTGAGGCCTTAATTGCCTAGAATGTCACTTGATCTATAAACTTTCTGCAAGTGGTTCCGTCTGAAAGGAAGTCTGCGTGAGCATGAGGAGCATCTTCTTTCATAAGACATTTTTAAACAAGTTCTAAAATCTTGCCTGGGACACACTGTTATGTGATACTGAGAACGACCTCTTGCCATGGTCTGTTGACTTATTTTCTGATATTCCAGTCACTTGGTGGAGGCCACACAGAACCCCATGGTAGTCACTACACAGACTTTGAAGGCAGATGGGTTTACAATCGTAGATTTCCTTTACACCCATCTTGTGCCCCCAGGTGCCTGGCATCAACCCCGTTAACCTTGGGTTCCATTCTGCAGAACTGAAGAGTGGAAGTACCTGACTCATAAGGGGATGGTGGTAAGTGCAGCTGTACTTCATACTTGGAACATGGGCACTCAGTCCCCAGCCACTGTCCTCCCTTTGATGCCTGTCTCTGGGGAAACTTGAAGGGATACCTCCTAGGGAGCCCAAAACATGAAACTCTGAGTACAAGTCATAGGTGTGATGAAAAAAACCCTGGCTATTGCTACCAAGTCTTGATTTAAAAGATTCTGTTTGCTGTCTTTACATAATAGTCATCCTTGTCAAACTACGTATGCTACATACTCTTTGTCTCTCTGTTTTTCTGTCTCTCACCCCCTTCCTTCTTCCATTCCTTCCTTCCTGTCTTTCATAGGTGTGCTTCAGAAAATAGGTACAGAGAATTGATGTAAAGCAATTGATAGATAGATAGATGATAGATAGATAGATAGATAGATAGATAGATAGATAGATAGATAGATAGACAATTTACATTTTGCAGATGAAAAAACTGAGATACAGAGACACTTAGCTAGAAGGTGGCAGAAGGTGGGCATACCAATATGCCATTTCTGGCTGATCTTTGTCATGCAATGGGCAGCTCTGTCACAGCATTTCATGGCCATCCTATTACTTTCTCTGATCGAATGACACTAAACCTGCACTTTTGTTTCCCTCTTAGGGAAGGGCTGATTCCAAGCCTAATAGCAGCTATTAACATTCTCATACAAGGCCCTTTTAAAATGTGGGAATAGCTTTGAGATTAATTTCTTTTAAAGCAAACTTGAACTAGCTTTTCTATTGATGCTATGAAGAGGAAAATAGTCTTGCCCAAGGTCGATAAAGAATTGAAAAGTGAGGTTAATAATAAAAGCAGAATTAGAAGCAGTTTCAGTGGTGATATGTCATGTGCAAGCCTATAAAATAAATAGCAATTATCACATTAGAAAAATGAGTCTCTTGGAATGGGAGCTGTTTCTGACAACTCTATCTATGTACCACTCTCCTCTGCCTTGCTCACTTTGTGACTTTTATTGACTAAATCAAGGCATGATACTCCCCTACCCCTGTACTTAAGATGAAAGCTATTTTGTTCCGTAAAAACTCAATAACTAGAGACAAAACTGTGCCATTCCAAATGCGCTCCCTTTCATATTAGCTTAAAGTATTAACAAATACTGTGTGTACTAAGCTTCATTTGTATATGAAAAAAACATTACTTGCACATATATATATTTATAACATATAACAATAAATTCTTACTCAATAGTAGCAGATACTACATATAAGACAATACATGAAAGTGCTTGTTTTATGTTATATCTCTGAATCCTTACAACAGGCCAGTTATTAATTATCATTATTACATTTTACAGAGCAGAAATAGGAGTTTGGTAAGGTGTAACGACATTTGGGTTTTTTTTGTTTTTTTGGTTTTTTTTTGACAGAGAGAGAGACACAGCAAGAGAGGGAACACAAGCAGGGGGAGTGGGAGAGGGAGAAGCAGGCTTCCCGCAGACTAGGGAGCCCGATGTGGGGCTCGATCCCAGGACCCTGGAATCATGACCTGAGCCGAAGGCAGACGCTTAAGACTGAGCCACCCAGGCCCCCCATGACATTAGGTTTTATGCTGCTGTAGAGAGGTGAACATAAAATTTAAACTTACTTGTGCACGGATACCTGGACTTAATGCTAAGTATATATCACCTCCCTAAACTTAGCATGTAAAATATCCACATATAAATTATGTTATTCACTACCAATGGCAGAAAGTCACAATTGGTTTTTCCAAAGCTTGAAGATGTTATTTCTGAATTTTTAGTTAAGATAAATGTATATCTCAGTATAACTCAGTGATCTCCATTTCTAAGTCATTCCCACCAAGTACAAATATCCTGACAAATGTCCTTGAGCCCCTTATTATGGACTTGCTTATTTGTTCCAGAGCTCACATGTAGTGGTAAACTTCGTATCTGTAGTAAAACTGTAGTCCTCCAAGTAGGGCAAGCCTCCTATTATTTTTTTTAAGATTTTATTTATTGGGGCTACTGGGTGGCTCAGTCATTAAGCGTCTGCCTTCGACTTGGGTCGTGATCCCAGGGTCGTCAGCAGGAAGCCAGCTTCTCCCTCTCCCACTCCCCCTACTTGTGTTCCCTCTCTCCATTGTCTCTCTCTCTCTCTGTCAAATAAATAAATTTATTTGACACACACACACACACACAGAGAGAGAGAGAGCACAAGCAGGGGGAGCGGCAGGCAGAGGGAGAGGGAGAAGCAGACTCCCTGCTGAGCAGAGAGCCCGGCATGGGGCTCGATCCCAGGACCCCGGGATCATGACCAGGACCCCAGGATCATGACCTGAGCTGAGAGCAGACGTTTAAACCAGCGGAGCCACCCAGGCGCCCCTGACACACCTCCTATTACAGAAAGTCTTCTACCCAAGCTCCTTTTCCACTGATGTCCTGGTGTCATAATGGGCACCTTTAGACAGACCCCTGTGAGTGTCAGCCATAATACAAATATAAGCCTTCTTATCAATAGTGTAGCTGCACCAATGTCTCAAGGGCATATCATCAGTAAAGATAAAATGGTTTTCCAGTGCTCAGAGATAGGTTTGCCCCAAATGTATTTGCTTAATTGAATACTTTCTACAGAGCAATTGGTTTGGCAGATGGTTAGATGAGAACAGTGAAAGGAAAGTTTGGGAGTTGACACTTGTGAAAATTGCAATTGTCATTATAGGCTTTATGTTCACCTGGGCATATCTGGAAGCCAATGGAGCAGACATATCTGGGATTTAATGATATGGTGGACCAAGAAGCATTTCTGGGAAAGCTCATTCTAGTGAAGGCAGTAGAGTCCAGAACAATGGTCTCAAAGTGCTGTTCCCAGACCAATAACATCAGCATGACCTGTGTACTCATTCAAGCCAAGTTCTCAAGCTCCACTCAAGACCTATTGAGTCAGAAATCTGTTTTAATCAGCTCTCCTTGTGATATTGCTGTGCACTAAATTTTAAGAGCTAAGCTTAGTGTGATGCTTCTCAAATATGGCTGTATTCTTAAATTATTTGGGGAGGTTTGAAAGTAATCATAATTAAGTGGAAATATCTGGAGACAGAGCATAGAGATTTATTTGGTTTTGTTTGTTTGTCTGAGATGTTAATTCTGAACTTTCAGCCACCGTCCTCTTTGTAGAACACTTAATATTTTTTAACACATGTTATGAGTCAGACACAGAGTAATTGTTTTGCAAGCCTATCACACTTTTATGACATAGATACTAACCCTGTTTTACAGAGGAGGAAACTGAGGCACACACAAATTAAGCAGCTTTCTCAAAATCACTGTGACAAAGTGGTGGAGCATATATTGGAACTTGCCTTCTCCAGCTCCGAGCCTGCACTCTGAGCCACTCTTTGGCATCAATCTAAACACACAGCAGGTAACCAACACAAATTGGTTCTTTTCCTTCCTGCCAACACATCAAGGTACATTTCTCTTCCCACTTTCTTATTCTTTAGTGGAAAAACATTGAGCTGATGGATTTTCTTTGTAACTCTGCTTTGTAGGAACTAATCACTTCTCCTCCCCCCCCCACCCAGAAAAGAAAGAGATTATTTTTAGAAGGGAAGGAGGGAGGAGAAGGGACAGTGTGATTTCATGAAAGACCTTAGAGTTTCTGGATTTCAAATGTGAATGAAATTAAAAAAAAAATTATTAGTATTCTATTCATTATATCCTGCCCTATAATCTTTTCTAGGTTCTTTTCCCCCTTCCTCACTAACCTTTCTTTAAAATTTTTATTATGGGGTATAACCATCATAATTTGCCGCTGGGAAACAGCCTTAATGTGAGCAGAAAAATATTACTCTATTTGAAAATATCTCTTTGGTAACATTTTAAGTAAGTAATTGGCAGCAGTGATAGAAGCACGACAAACAAGGTGGCATTTCTATCCTTGTCCTGCTGCAAATATATTTTATTATATTTTAATATAATTAGTCAGTGAGGCTGATCTAAAAGAGCATTGTAAGGAAGAGGCAGTCCTCTTCATGTTTATCCTAGAAAAATATAAAATCGATTGAGTGTTTATAATGTGTCATATACTCTTCCATACCTCTGCCACATAGCATCTCATTTGATCCCGCTGAAACACCATGAGGATAGTTATTATATTCCCATTCTAAAGAAAGCTAAATAATTTCCCCCAGGGTCATTCAGTAAGTGACAGAAATAGGAGTTATACCCAAAGAGTTTGCCTTCAGAAACTGGGCTTTCTTCTTCAATATTGTATAGGCTTCTTGAATATCATTTTCTAGAAAACTCTATTTTGCTTCTAATCTTTTCCTTCCCTTAATTAACAACAGTTTTTGAGTAGGTATCCTGGGCTAAAGACTGCTGAAAGTACTGGGAATTCAAGGGAAATTCGTGATTATACATATCTTGAAGGAATTCCTAACATTTCACTTAACCTACTGAAATTTGTCCTCTACCACAATGCAAATAAACTGTAAGTTATAGTCAGTGTTGAATACACATTTTTCTGATGAATATATGTACAAATGAATACATGAAGCCAATCTGGGAGCAATGGACATATAATGAACATACAGAGCTAACACATATGCTAATGATCTCAGTACAGACTATTAACTGTGCCTTCAAATCCATTCCTCTCCTCTTCCTTAGTAAAGGAAGCCCCGATATTTGCCTATACTAGTGATAACCAGGAATTCAATTACATTTCCTACTCACCTCTATAGTGAGGTATAACCATGTTGCTCCTTTCAGTTAATTTAATATTAAATGCAGTTGTATATACAATTTCTAAGAGTTGTCCTTGTAGAGAGGTAGCCTACTCTTCTGTATGTCTTCCTCCTTTTTTTTTTTTTTTAAAGATTTTATTTATTTATTTAGAGAGAGAGCCTGAGTGGGGGGTTAGGGACAGAGGGAGAGGGAGAAAGAGAATCTCAAGCAGACTCTGTGCTGGGTGTGGAACCAGAGACAGGGCCCGATTTCACGACCCTGAGATCCTGACCAGAGCTGAAGTCAAAAGTCGGTTGCTTAACCAACTGAGCCACCCTGGCTCCCTAGAAATACATATTTTATTTATTTTTTTTATTCTTATGTTAATCCCCATACATTACATCATTAGTTTTAGATGAAGTGTTCCATGATTCATTGTTTGTGCAAAACACCCAGTGCTCCATGCAGAATATACCCTCCTCAATACCCACCGCCAGGCTAACCCATCCTCCCACCCCCTCCCCTCTAGAACCCTCAGTTTGTTTTTCAGAGTCCATCGTCTCTAATGGTTCGTCTGTATGTCTTCCTCCTTAACGCAGACATGATGGCTGGAGTTTGAGGGGCTATCTTGGACTGTGAGGTGACTTATTAAGAATTGCAAAGCAGCAACCTGTAAGGATCCTGATGGTCATGAAGCTCTCTAATCTCCTCTATGTGGGATTATGTGAGAGAAATAAATTTCCATCTTGTTCAAGCCATGGCTATCTGTGTTTCCCTGTCATAAGCAGCTAGTCTAACCTTAATGATTCAGAATTAAGAAACAAATATGCATAATGTTACAGGAAGACAGATCAGGGAGCATCTAATTTAAAAGATGGCTGAGAATTAGGAAGGATTTCCAAGAGGTGGAGCAGAAACTTGAGGAATGAGTAGGAGTTTACGAGCATCCAGGGTGAGGATATTCTTTCAGGAACTGAGATCATGTTTCTAGGATTCAGTAGTTATATCTGTCTCCAGTCTGCTTCCCAGTGATGATTTTGGACGCAGAGTATCCATTAAAGATTCATTCACTAAATATTTACTGGGCATCCAATGAAGCACACACAGATTCTCTGTTCAGCAGAAGATCACTGCCCTTCACTCACTGGGACCAGTCTACCTCTCTAGCCTTGCATCCTGCTACTGAGCTGACTTGCATGTTATATGTATTTAATGTATTAGGAGAATGACTTTTAATACATCATGCTTGTTTCACATCCATGCTGTTACACTTATCCAGAATTCTTCTTTCCAGCTGCAAGATCTGTCCCTCTTTGCCTTCTCCTTCTCTTCCTCCTAATCTTCACTTTTCTTCCCTTCCCAGATAGTTCAGGTGAGATGGAGGAAGGTAGATGTGCATGCCAGGTCTAAGGTTGCTGTATGGTCCAGAACAGTTTGTCAGAGTCTAATCAGGTAGAGAAGGACATAAAAATGAGTCTGGATCATCAAATATAAGAAAGTAAAGAGTTACTAATGAATGTTGGGGCATTTCAAAAGAACATAAAAGTCTCATTGTAGGGGCTCTGACCCATCTGGGAAAACTTGAGACTCAAAATAGCTAATAATAATAACAAATTGCAATCCATTGAATAAAATATAAAATAACCAATCTATACTCTTATTTAAATGAATGAATATATTGAAAGTTTTATCAGAATTAGATTATGTATATAGTTTCAAAGTAGCTCCCCATAAAATACTTGTCATTTGTAAAGAAAAACTGAATACTTCACAATGGGAAAGGCTGCTGGACACTGTTTATATCAAGTGTTCCAAGTGTGGACATCAGCCTACCATGGGACAGAGAATCTGGGCATCATGTGATGAGGTGCAATGAGAACAGTGCAGCACCAATTTTGCAGGGTTCTTGCCACAGATGCGCAGCCTGAATCTGATCATAATAAATTATCATATAAGTTCAGATTGAGGGACGTTCTCCAATGTAACTGGCTTGGAATCTTCAAAAGCAGTAAGGCCATCAAAGTTCAAGGGAAGATATAAGAATGCTTTTAGGTTAAAGGAAAATAAAGAGACACAAGAACTGAAATCAAGAGGAGGAGCGAGATGGAGGAGGAATAGGAGACCTAAATCTAATCTGGTCCCAGGAATTCAGCCAGATGGGGATCAAACCATTCTGAACACATACAAACTCAACAGGAGATCGAAGAAAAGAATAGCAGCAACTCTCTGAACAGAGAAGTGACCACTTTCTGGAAGATAGGACGTGCGGAGAAGTGAATCTGAGGCGATATTCGGGAAGATAGACTGTGAGGGAGGGGCCTCCATCAGCCGGCTACCGGCAAGTGATAGAGAGCAGAGCACAAAATCAGAACTTTTAGAAGTCTGCTCCGCTGAGGGATGTGGCTCCAGTGGCTAAGCGGGGGGTGGAACCCTCGCTGGGACAGTGTGGTCTCAGGACCCTCAGGGTCACAGAAAGACCGGGGATGCCTGAGTGCAGCAGAGCTCCCAGGTATCAGAGCGGGGAAGCTGGCTGCACAGACAGAGCAGAGGAGTGGGCTCTCAGCTGGGGGTTGCCATAAACCATGATCCGTGGCACAGCTGGGCCACTGCTCCTCCAGCAGGGACCCAACAAGCGGCAGATCCAGGGAGACTCCCCTTCCTCCCCCGGGAGGAGCGGCATGGGAGCACACCACAGGAATCTGCTGGATTTGGAGACTCCACATGGGGTTGGGTGCCAGAGATAGAAACACTCTGTCACAGGCCAGTGAGCACGGAGTGCGGCTGGAGACCGGGGAGATGGGAGTGACTGACGGCTTTTCTCTGGGGGCTCACTGAGGAGCGGGACCCCGAGTTCTCAGCTCCTCCAGGGCGGAGATTGGGAGACCCCCATTTTCACTCTCGGCCTCCAAAGCTGTAGGGAAAGCTTGCAGGGAACAAAAGCTCCTGAGAGCAGACCCGAGCAGTTTACTTAGCCTGGACCCGGCAAGGGCGGGGCAATTCCGCCTCTGGCAAAGACATTTGGGAACCACGGCAACAGGCCCCTCCCCCAGAAGATCAGCAAGAACAACCAGCCAAGACCAAGTTTACCGATCAATGAGAACTGCAAAACCCCAGCGCTAAGGGAATACAGCACGTAGAACTCATGGCTTTTTACCATGAATCTTTAGTCTTTCAAAGTTAATTTTTTAAATTTTCTTTTTTTTTTCTTTTTCTATTTTTTTGGTTGAATTTTTCTTCTTTCCTTTTTCAACCAACATCTTATCAATTCCTTTTAAAATCT
Organism: Neomonachus schauinslandi; assembly: GCF_002201575.2. Lineage (NCBI taxonomy): Eukaryota > Metazoa > Chordata > Mammalia > Carnivora > Phocidae > Neomonachus > Neomonachus schauinslandi. The sequence continues at coordinate 36,501,562 of NC_058418.1, read as the reverse complement.
TTTTAAACTTTCATTTTTATAGTCATATTCTATCCCTTCATTGTATTTAACCTTATTTATGTATATATATATATATAAGTTTTTCTTTCTTTGAAATTTTGGGATACAGTTTCTTCTAACAGACCAAAATATACCCTAAATCTAGTGTATGACTTTATCCTAATCTGCCCCCGATCACATTCTCTCCTTTTTTAAAATTTTTTTTCATTCTTTTTTCAACCAACTTCTTATCAATTCCTTTTTTAAAATCTTTTTTTATTTTTCATCTTTAAGTCATATTCCATCCTTTCATTGCCTTTACCCTTATTTTTGTATATATATGTTTTACTTTCTTTAAAATTTTGAGAGGCAATTTCTTTTAACAGACCAAAATACACCCAAAATCTAGTGTGTGGCTCTGTTCTATTCACCAGCCTGATCATATCCTTTTTTTTTTTTTCCCTTTCATCCTCCCCCGCCACCCCACCCGGTTTCGGGTCTCTTCTGATTTGTTTACTGTATATTTATCTGGGGTTGTTGTTACCCTTTTAGCATTTTGTTCTCTCATTCATGTGTTCTTCTCTGGACAAAATGACAAGATGGAAAAACCACAAGGAAAAGAACAAGAGGCAGTACCAACTTCCAGGTACCTAATCAATACGGACATTAGTAAGATGTTGGAACCAGAGTTCAGAATGACAATTATAAAGATATTAGCTGGGCTTGAAAAAAATCATAGAACATACTAGAAAATCCCTTTCTGGAGAAATAAAAGAACTAAAATCTAACCAAGTTGAAATTAAAAAGGCTATTAATGAGGTGCAATCAAAAATTGAGGCTCTGACTGCTAGGATAAATGAGGCAGAAGAGAGAATTAGTGATAAAGAAGACCAAAGGATGGAGAATAAAGAAGCTGAGAAAAAGAGAGATAAACAACTACTGGATCATGAGGGGAGAATTTGAGAGATAAGTGATACCATAAGATGAAACAGTATCAGAATAATTGGAATTCCAGAAGAAGAAGAAAGAGAGAGAGGGGCAGAAGGTATATTGGGGCAAATTATAGCAGAGAACTTCCCTAATTTGGGGAAGGAAACAGTCATCAAAATCCAGGAGGCACAGAGAACCCCCCCCTCAAAATCAATAAAAATAGGTCAGCACCCCAACATCTAATAGTAAAACTCACAAGTCTCAGAGACACAGAGAAAATCCTGAAAACAGCTCGGGACAAGAGAACTATAACCTACAATGGTAGAAACATTAGATTGGCAGCAGACCTATCCACAGAGACCTGGCAGGCCAGAAAGGACTGACATGATATATTCAGAGCACTAAACAAGAAAAATATGCAGCCAAGAATACTGTATCCAGCTAGACTGTCACTGAAAATAGGAGAGATAGAAAGCTTCCAGGACAAACAAAAACTAAAAGAATTTGCAAACACCAAACCAGCCCTACAAGAAATATTGAAAGGGGTCCTCTAAGCAAAGAAAGAGCCTAAAAGTAACAAAGATCAGAAAGGAACAGAGACAATATACTGTTACTACAGTCACCTTATAGGCAATACAATGGCACTAAATTCATATCTTTCAACAGAAATGGACCCTCAACTATGGTCAACAAATCTTCGACAAAGCAGGAAAGAATGTCCAATGGAAAAAAATCTCTTCAACAGATAGTGTTGGGAAAATTGGACAGCCACATGCAGAAGAATGAAACTGGACCTTTTCCTTACACAATACACAAAAATAGACTCAAAATGGATGAAAGACCTCAATGTGAGACAAGAGTCCATCAAAATCATAAAGGAGAACACAGGCAGCAACCTATTCGACCTCAGCCGCAGCAACTTCTTCCTAGAAACATTGCCAAAGGCAAGGGAAGCAAGGGCAAAAATGAACTATTGGGAGTTCATCAAGACAAAAAGCTTCTGCACAGCAAAGGAAACAGGCAACAAAACCAAAAGACAACTGACAGAATGGGAGAAGATATTTGCAAATGACATATCAGATAAAGGGCTAGTATCCAAAATCTATAAAAAACGTATCAAACTCAACACCCAAAGAACAAATGATCCAATCAAGAAATGGGCAGAAGACATGAACAGACATTTCTCCAAAGAAGACATCCAGATGGCCAACAGACACATGAAAAAGTGCTCAACATCAGTCGGCATCAGGGAATTACAAATCAAAACCTCAATGAGATACCACCTCACACCAGTCAGACTGGCTAAAATTAACAAGTCAGGAAATGACAGATGTTGGCGAGGATGCGGAGAAAGGGGAACCCTCCTACACTGTTGGTGGGAATGCAAGCTGGTGCAGCCACTCTGGAAAACAGTATGGAGGTTCCTCAAAAATCGAAAATAGAGCTACCCTTCAACCCAACAATTGCACTACTGGGTATTTACCCCAAAGATACACATGTAGTGATCTGAAGGGGCACATGCACCCCTATGTTTATAGCAGCAATGTCCACAATAGCCAAACTGTGGAAAGAGCCTAGATGTCCATCAACAGATGAATGGATAAAGAAGATGTGGTATATATATACAATGGAATATTATGCAGCCATCAAAAAATGAAATCTTGCCATTTGCAACAACGTGGATGGAACTAGAGGATATTATACTAAGCGAAATAAGTCAATCAGAGAAAGACAAGTATCATATGATCTCACTGATATGAGGAATTTGAGAAACAAGGCAGAGGATCATAAGGGAAGGGAGGGAAAAATGAAACAAGACAAAACCAGAGGGGGAGACAAACCATAAGAGACTCTTAATCTCAGGGCAAAAACTGAGGGTTGCTGGACATTGGGGAGGGTATGTGCTATGGTGAGTGCTGCGAATTGTGTAAGACTGATGAATCACAGACCTGTACCCCTGAAACAAATAATACCTTATATGTTAATTAAAACAAACAAACAAAAGGACTGAATTCTAGACTGCTTCCCTTGTTTTAATAGGGTACCTTTGAATCTATGTGCAGAACTTGAAGGGAGTCTAAGGATTCAGTGATACTCCTATATCAGTGTTAATTTTCTGATGTACACCATTGTTCTGTGGTCACAGAGAAGAATGTATTTACTGTAGGAAATATGCAGTGAGGTGTGTGAGGGTGTTGGGGCATCATCTTAACAACTTATTCACACAGTTTTCGGAAACAGAAAAAATCCACAAGGTGTACATCCAGTTATTCTGCAAGTTTGACATTGTTTTAAAATACGCTAAATAAATACACTGAAAAATTAAGTGATTGCAGGTTATCAAGGTAAAAAGTTTTTGCACAGCAAAGGAAACAGTCAACGAAACTAAAAGACAAGTGACAAAATGGAAGAAAATATTTGCAAAAAACATAACAGATAAAGGGCTAGTATCCAAAATCTAAATTTATCTAAATAAACACACTGAAAAATTAAGTGATTGATTCTTTTTCACATACCCTGATGCTTAACCCCCCCTCATGCCTCAGTGTTCTGAGCTACAGAAGAGCATGAGATCTAAATTCAGGCTGATAATGGTTTTAATCTAAGACCCACTCTCTGCTTTATTTTCTGTGTGACTCCTGGCAACTTATTTACTTTCTTATCCTCAGTAACCACCTCTGCAAAAGAGAAAACATAGTAGTGTTTGCATTTTAGAGTTGCTCTGAGAATTAAATTAGCTATAGCATGACAAGCGACTCACGCTGTGTCTGGCACAGAGCAAGCACTGAATATCTGTTCACTTCTTTGACCTCTTAATGTCCTCACATGTACCTCCAGAACCCCAGCCACCTCACTGTTGTCTCGCCACCCATAGTGGCCAGCAAGGCACCCCTCAGAAATGTGGCATCACTGAGCCTCCTTTGATGTGACTCCTTTCATCTACCTCAAGCTTTGAAATTTCAGAGTGTCTGGTAGAAGAAGCACAGACCAGGAGCCATAGTGCCTTTTTCATCCCTGAACTCAATTTGATCCTTACAACCCTCCCTAGGACATACCATTGTGTCCATTTTACAGGAGAGAAAGCCTCAGGTGCCGCAATTTGTTACCTGTACTTCTGACCAATGGGCTATAAACCATCCCCCTGCCTGTTTCTGCCCCCCATCCAACTTTTTTGCCCTGTGACCCTGCAGGAGCCAGAAAAGTAATTTAAGTGGGATAGGGGCAGAAAAAGGGAAAAGAAGGAAGAGTAGAAGATCATCTCTGATTCTACCCACGCCAAGTTGGCCTAAATAATTATAGAGACCAAGCTGGGTAGGGGGAGCAAACATGTTTTCAACTGGTGAAAGATTGAAGTGTTTGTATTCTTCTGATTTGGACATTTACATATCTATGGATGAGGCTGTTTTAATACCAAAAAGTAAAAGGGAAAATAATGGAATCTGCTTGACTCAGTATCCATGATTGCATGATGGGGATAGAAGAGTATATTGAAAGAACTATGGTTAAAAAAAAAAGAAGAAGAAGAACAGGAAGAAGAAGAAGAAGAGGAAGAGGAAGAGGAAGAGGAAGAGGAAGAAGAAGAAGAAGAAGAAGAAGAAGAAGAAGAAGAAGAAGAAGA
>NC_058418.1:36485846-36497024 GCF_002201575.2 Neomonachus schauinslandi | reverse complement strand
GAAGAAGAAGAAGAAGAAGAAGAAGAAGAAGAAGAAGAAGAAGAAGAAGAAGAAGAAGAAGAAGAAGGAAGAAGAAGAAGAAGAAGAAGAAGAAGAAGAAGAAGAAGAAATGTGTTTCTTCCTTGTAACCATCCCCCATCATTCATTCCTTTCATTTAGTTATTCTGTGTATTAATTTGCTAGTGCTGCCGTAACAAAATACCAGGATGGTTGCTTAAACAACAGAAATGTATTTGCCCACAGTACTGGAGGCGGGAAGTTCAAAATCAAGGTGTTTACAGGTTTTGTTTCTTCTAAGGACTCCCTCCTTGGCTTACAGGTGACTGCCTTCTCCCTGTGTCTTCATATGGCCTTTCTTCTGTCTTACACACATTCCTGGTATCTCTTTCTGTGTCTAAATGTCTTCTTCTAATAAGGACACCAGTCATATTGGATTCAGATCCACTCTAAGGGCTTCATTTAAAAAATGTAATCACCTCTTTAGAGGCCCTTTTCCAAAAACAATCATATTCTGAATGGCTGAAAGTTAGGACTTCAACATATGAATTTTGTGGGGATACAATTCAGCCCATGACACTGTATTATTAAGTACTGTTTCTATACCCAAGAGCTGGCAAATTGCTTTCCTAATAATAGCAGAGTGCCTGACATCTCTGATGTTTTCTGTAAAATTTAGTGAAGTACTTTACGTACATTATGTCATTTAGGTCCTACAAACCATGTTTAGGTAAATCAATCATTACCCCTGTGTAGAGAGTGGAAAACAGCAACAGAGATGTTAGGTAAATTTTCCAAGTTCTCACAGTTAAGAAGGAATTCTAGCACAGATATTCATGTCTAAGCCAGCTTTCCTATATTTGTGATCTCATTCATCATTGCATATCTCCAGAACTGCGTGATAATGTATATCGATACCTGGGCTTTGCAAATACCTCATTGATGAGAGATTTCCAGTTACTGTCATATGTTTATAACTCAGCTCTTCTTGTATTTAATAAAAATATGTGTAAAACTACTGAAGAATAAATTACATAAGGTCATATGTACAGAAAGTTACAAATGCATATATCTTCAAACATATGGTGATATAATGTGTGTATATTTACACATAAGAATTAGCTATTTTGTAAAATGACTGAATTCCTGTCACAGCACAGTACTTGTTCTTTTGGTGAATCTTATTGTTGCTTTTTAGCAAAGGAATGAAAGAGCAACTGCAGTTATTAGAAAAGAAGCCTATTACTGGGACACCTGGGTGGCTCAGTTGGTTAACCGACTGCCTTCGGCTCAGGTCATGATCCTGGAGTCCCGGGATCAAGTCCCGCATCGGGCTCCCTGCTCAGTGGGGAGTCTGCTTCTCCCTCTGACCCTTCCCTCTCTCATGTGCGCGCTCTCTCTCACTCATTCTCTCTCTCTCAAATAAATAAAATCTTAAAAAAAAAAAAGAAGCCTATTACTAACATTTATTGAGGGTTTTCTATGTGCCTGGGTCTTTGAACATTTATTTGGTTTCATCCTCCCTGCAAGTCTTACAGAATTAACACTTCACAGATAAGAAAATGGATTCCTGGAGAAATTAAGTCACAAGTGTCTGTGTCAGAGAACTTGACTGATATTTACAGAATCTCCCAAGAGATCCAAAGTAAGGAGATGAAGGAAGTTAGTCCCTAACAGAAGTGAGCTGGTCAGGAACTTCCAACACCCCCGAAGAACTGTCTTCTGACATCTTCCCTGAAGAGGGGAGAACAGACTCCAGAATTACAAGGGAGCTCTCCACTAAGTAAACAACCCATCAGAGTTGTTAAGACATCAGTAGTCATAAGCCTGGTAGAGGGTACAATTTCAGAACCTTTAGGTTACTGACTACCAAACTTCGTGGTACATAGGCATCAACGAAGAGGCTTATTAAAAAATATTTGTCGCCCCCCCCCAAAAAATATTTGTCCCCTGAGCACCCACTCTCAGAAATTCTGATTCAGTGAGTTTTGCTAGTATCCAGGAATTAATATACTTTATGAATTCCCCCCCGGTCATTACTGGGGTAATTAGCCCAATTCTAATTCATATTGCCAATATAGTACATTTTAAGAAACATGTATTTGTATTAGTGGTTCTTTACACTGGCTCCCTATTAGAATCAACTGAAGAGGTTTTTTTTGTTTTTTTTTGTTTTTTTTTTAACTATCATTGGTGTGGCCCATACCCAGATTCTCAGTTAATTGGTCTAGGATGAGGCTTAGGAATTAGGCTATTTTTAAAGCTCCCTAAATGTTTCTAATGGTTACCCAAGAAGCGGGAGCTGACAGTGGTTTACCGGATACAGTGCAATGGAGTCAGAAAGATCTCACAGACCAGACTGATTCTCCCAAAGCAGGCATCCCAATTAAAACACTGTCACTGAAGATTATTTCCTCCCAATTCTCCAACATCAAAAATATGATCCTGTTATACTTAAAAATATCAATTTAAAGCTCTTACAATGCAAAATGTTACAGATATATAGGGAAGTTTGTTTTTTACTAAAAGGGAACTTGGTGAAAAGGGGCTTCAAACAAAGTGAAATTGTCCAGAGGAGATCATCACAGAAAATCACAGAAAAAGAGAAGAATTTGTGACATTTGGAGAGGTCCTACAATGCGCCAGGTTCTATGCTAAACTGTTAATATACATCACATTATTTTTTTTTAAGATTTTATTTATTAGAGAGAATGAGAGAGAGCATGAGAGGGAAGAGGGTCAGAGGGAGAAGCAGACTCCCCGCTGAGCAGGGAGCCCGATGCGGGACTCGATCCAGGGACTCCAGGATCATGACCTGAGCCGAAGGCAGTCGCTTAACCAACTGAGCCACCCAGGCGCCCATACATCACATTATTTAACCTTTACAGTAATACTATGATATGTATATCATTATTGAATACATTTTTTAAAAGATTTATTTATTTTAGAGATAGAGGATTAGTGGAAGGAGGAGCAGAGGGAGAGGGAGAGAAGCAGACTGCCTGATGAGCACAGAGCCCAAAGTGGGGCTCGATCCCACAATCCTGAGATCAGGACCGGTGCCTAAATCAGAAGTTGGACGCTCAACTGACTGAGCCACCCAGGTTCCCCTATTGAATACATTTTTATAGCTAAGAAAACTGACCAAATTTACAGAGAATATGAAATGACCCAATGGGACTAGAACTCAAGTCTCATGACATCAGATCAGTGGTCTTCCTATTGTAAGACACTATTATTACTGCACACTATTCCCAGATAAATGTGTAGGACGTTTTCACAGGAAAAAAAGAGAGAGAGAGTTGGGCTCTGAAATTCACAGGAATCAAAGTGACAGGAAAGAACTGATCATGGAGATGTGTATGCCATGAAATAAGACCCTTGTTGCCCAGATGGGAAAATCTTCTCCTCAACCCTAACCTCCTGGGAAGAACCAATCCCACTGGAGTCCAGATTCCAGCAGGACATGTCAGAGATGTGTGGGTATCCTGATCCTTGCTTTATGTTTGTTCTACATTCATTTGTTGCTTTGCTGAAGCTTAAGTGTGCCGAATATTATACTCAGTACTGAGAACATACAGTGCAATCGCTACCCTTATAATCACCTACATAACCAAGAGGAATTGACAAATACCTTAAAGCAATGAAGTGTTTATATTAAGAGTAAAATAATTTTTGCTCCGCGGGGGATGACAAAATCAGAGTGTAGAAGGAAAGAAGGAAGGAGAAAACAAAGGCAGCAAAGAGTGAGAGAGAGAGAGAGAAATTGATTTCAGAAATATAAAAGAGCTCTATGGGCAAAAACCCAGAACACTGAACACAGGTGTCTGAAATATTACACTTCCACAGAGAATCCCCCCATGATTTCCTCTTGACTTTTTGTCCTGAAAAGATAAAGAACCAATAGCTTATTAAGCCTTACTGATGACATATAGTGAACCTTCCCTTCTTCATACATCCACTCAATCCTTCAGAAAATTCCCAATGGGTAAGGAGTGCTTTTTAAACCACCTATTTTCCTCTGAGTGCTATTATCACGGGCCAATTTCTTTGAAAGTGTTTCCTAAAAAACATGATCTACTGACTGATAGGGACCTGCCGGTCAATAACAGAAGTCGTGTGGCAGCTATTGACCAGGACTGCAAGTACACAATGCGTATGCACCTGATTTTCTCTTCTAGTCTAAATGTTATTTTTGGAAAATAACAAAATGTATTTATACAGACTCCCCCCCCCACCCCCCGATCAGTTAAGTAGCTCTCTTCTTCCATTCCAGGAAAATATTTTACTGGTTATTCCTCTTAGGTTGGGGTATTGAAAGAGATAGGAAAAGTAGAAATTCTATTCTCCTTTAATCCATCCCAAGACCTCTGCCATGGGGCACAAAGCCCCAAAGTGTTTGCTATTCAGCTGTGTATGGTTCAGCAAATCTACTCAGAAAACATACATCTCTTTGTACATCTTCTATTTCACTATATTTTCATTTTGATTGATTTTTATATTTCTTTCTGAACTTTATAACTTGGAGATAAAACAAGCTTGGCACTGACCACTTGATATTAAAGAATGTACTGAACACCTGCTCTTAACAGAAAATTGGATCCATGATGTGACTATTTCTATTTAATGTCAGGTAGTCACAACTTGTTAAGACCTGCTTTTCTTAAAGCTCTGAAATTGCACTTATAATGAAAATGCATTTTCAGTGTTTGGTGTATGCTTACAGCAGGACTTCATCTGTAAATTACCTATAATCTTCTTTTACTAGGCTGGTTCCTAATATAAAGTCCTGATACTGCAGTATAGTTTACTTGAATTTATATCGATATGAATTAATAGAAAAAGTAACAGTGACTGAATGATGTCTGTAGCCAACAGACGTTTGACCAATGTCAAATACCTGGCTTTGATATTGATAAGTTACATTAGATGTTACCATGGGGAAAGCTGAGGGAAGCGTACATGGAACTCTTTGTCCTAGTTGAGCAAATTTCTGTGAATCTATAAAAGGAGAAAACAGGGAGTCCTACAGAGTAACAGATACAGACTTCGAAAAAATTAAATTTGGGTTCCTGGCTCCATCACTTAAGAGCTGATTTGGGGATAAGTATTTGATCTCTCAAAGCCTCATTTTATTCATCTCTAAAATGGTAGCCATAGTCTCGGTTGTAAAATTAAATAAGAAAATTTCTCCAATGAACTCGCCTGGAGAAGCTGCTAAAAATGGGATGAGCCATGAGTGATACAAGATAAAATCAACAACAAAAACAACAAAAGTTGTGCTGAATTTCTTATATTTAAGTGTTTATCTGTACTAGGCACTCTGGGCCTTAGGCCAACAATGTGTTTTAAGTAACCTGACCCTTAAGTCCTTCTTTTTTTTTTAAAGATTTTATTTATTTATTTGAGAGAGAGAATGAGATAGAGAGCCTGAGAGGGGGGAGGGTCAGAGGGAGAAGCAGACTCCCTGCTGATCAGGGAGCCCGACATGGGACTCGATCCCGGGACTCCAGGATCATGACCTGAGCCGAAGGCAGTCGCTTAACCAACTGAGCCACCCAGGCGCCCCCCCTTAAGTCCTTCTATATCTCTGAAGTCCCTACCCATCTGTGTCCCTGTCCTATGGCTTCAAGGTGATTGGAGGATATATGACTAATGGCAGGAAGAGGAATTTAATCTTTCTTGGCTTTCTCTCTTCATCATAATACCTCCCTATTGACCACAGGGTCAAGACCCAGACATGTTGGCTAAATAGATTACCACTCCAAGGCCCTCTGGTATTGCTCCTTTGAATGCCCTTTTTTACAATTAAAGCAGATAATCCATTGTAATTAAAGTAAACAATCCATTGTATCATCTTTTGGAATGAAAGTGAGCACTGTAACTTCATAATCCTGAAGAGCTAAGAAGCCACATTTTTTTTTCCTTGTAATGGTAGAATATAGCATCATCAAACACGAGTTGGAGAGGACATTGAAGCTTCCCATTTTTTTTTAATTTATTTGTTTCTTATCTGATATTGAATATGCCAGTGCATTCCTAACAAGTATCATCATTATAGACAGATTTCTCTGAAAAGTACTTCCGAAGCTATATTACATGCTAACAGGGAACACCAGCTACAGTAAACGGTCTAACATCTATCCTATAAATTACATTTTTAAAGATTTTATGTACAATGCAAACATGTATAGCATCTTTAATTTCCTTTTTAAAGAAGTCATCCCTCATGGAAGAATGGATCCCTGCTCTTCGTCGTCACAATGGACTTTTATGTCTCTGTGTAGAATTTCCATGTCACTGTTTTCATCTTATCAAATCCTCAGTGAAGTGTTCACAATCAGCTGTGGACTAGTGGTTGAAAGTTGAAATTGATGTCACTCCAAGATGCATATGTTCTTGTCAGTTATGCGGAGATCAATTCTAAATGCATATTTTTGGCCTTGATTTCCGTTAAGTGTTCTACACACATTGACAGCTATCTTCCGAAGTTTTAACTGTGAGGAATGTTGATGAATAAAATGATGGCTCCCACACGAACAAAAGAATGCTGATGACATAATGTACGACCTGATGAACACTTGTGATCTTCTCAGAGGACTGGTAGAAAGGCCGAGATTCCTGGAAAAAAGACTATCAGGCACAAGAGATTGGTGCAAAAGTCTTATGCAGTGATAAAGGAAAAAAAAAAAAAAACAAATCTCCTTCTCTGATAACTAACAACTTTGACAATATAAGAGAATCACATTTTCAAGACTGTGCATAACTTTGACTTCTTTTGCATGAAGCCGACTAAATCACTAAGACATGGAAATCTACACTTTTACACCTATTTCCTGACTGGTCTCAAATAAGTTATTTATCACCTAAGTCCACAATTTCATCTGTAAAATGAAGGAAATTAAAAAAGCTTTGCCAACTTTTGTGTGGATGAAATGATGCCATTTCAAAACTGTTCCACTTACAGTATAAGCGAAGCTACAATACTTTTTTCCCAAAATTATATTGAATTAGCTACCTGCTAAGTTGATAAGAATATAGTGTCATTATCTTTCCTCTATCATCCCTTGTCTTTAGAGCCTGAGGATCATATGAGAACTTGAAGGGCCTTCAAGAGTTCACATATCCGACGTCAGTCAGTTAAAAGGTTCCTATCTAAAGCTGTGTGGGTGGAGAGGAAAGATTCTGGGGCTATCAGCAAGTTTCTGTTGCTGTTGTTTTTACTCCTCCATGCCACATGGTGTGCTGTTGTATGTAGTCAACTGCTATGGCTTGTCTAAGCAATGACGGAGTCCCTGTGACCCAGATCCTGGGAAAATGTCTTGGAACTGGTGGGAATTGATTCTGCAGGTAACGTCCTTTTTTTTCTTTTTTAAGATTTTATTTATTTATCCATGAGAGACAGAGAGAGAGAGAGAGAGGCGGAGGGAGAGGGAGAAGCAGGCTCCCCGCAGAGCAGGGAGCCCGATGAGGGACTCAATCCCAGGACTCTGGGATCATGACCTGAGCTGAAGGCAGACGCTTAACCAACTGAGCCACCCAGGCGCCCCAGGTAACACCATTTTATCAGTGTTTTCTTTGAATTAGCATGCCTCTCACCTCCACAGTTGGAGTGTCTTTCAAGCTCCCCTCTCCCAGGCCAATGGTTTTATGTCCAGGCTGCCATGGCTATCTGTCCTGGGTGACTCCATAATCATACTCGTATCCATAATTAACATCCATATTTCCAGACACAGGGAGTCCTTCTCCACATGTCAGTTTCTATTTTCCTCCTTCCTCCCCTTCCCCTTCTCCTCCTCCTCCTTCTCCTTCTTCTTCTTCGCTCTCTAGAAACACAAATGCTTTCCTCCATAGCAACAGAGCCTTCAAGCTTCTTTTGGGCCCTGGAACTCAGAAACACAATAGTATAGTTGGATTACAAAAATCACAACTGTAACTTAATGTAAGAGGTTGAGCTTAAACATCTGAGAAACAATTTTAAGATCCCTATAGTGATAACCTATTCTAAATTTAAAATGAGAAATTTTAAAATTTAAAAGGAAAGATGTATTTAAAATACCAACCATACTACCTTGCCTTCCTTTCTTATGGTAACTAATTATAAGTTCATAGAAAAAGATTTAGAAGGTGTGATGGTTGATTTTATGTGTCAACTTGGCTGGGCCACAGTGCCCAGATATTAGGTTGAACATTATTCTGGATGCTTCTGTGAGAGGTGTTTTTGTTTTTGTTTTTAATGAGATTAACATTTAAATTAGTAGACATCGAATTAGGCAGATTGCCCTCATAATGTGGATGAGCCTCATCCAATCAGTGGAGGCCTTAATAGAACAAAGACTTACCTCTGCTGAACAAGAAGGAATTCTGCCAGGGGCTCCTGGGTGGCTCTGTCGCTAAGTGTCTGCCTTTGGCTCAGGTCGTGGTCCCAGGGTCCTGGGATCGAGTCCCACATCGGGCTCCCTGCTCCGCGGGAAGCCTGCTTCTTCTACTCCCACTCCCCCTGTTTGTGTTGGTTCTCTCTCTGTGTCTCTCTCTCTGTCAAATAAAAAAAAAAAAAAAAGAAGAAGAAGGAATTTTGCCAGCAGACTGCCTTTGGATGCAAACCGCAACTCTTCCCTGAGTATGAAGCCTGCTGGCCTAGCAGCAGATTTTGACTAAGTCTTCAAAATCATGTGAGCTAGCTCCTTAAAATCAATCTCTCTTTCTCATTCTCGTCCCCTCTTCTCAATAGATCGATCAATTGATCGATAGATGATAGATAGATAGATAGATAGATAGATCCTATTAGTTCTGTTTCTTTGGAGAACCCACACTAAAAGAGAAGGCTTCCAAGCTCTTTATCCAGATATTAAAGGAAGTCTTTACCTGGACACACTTCTAAAGGTGTACATACATGTTATGACCCAAACACCTGGACTAATATACTTCTTGGTATTTCTCCTTACAGAGTACAATTCAAACCCCTTATAAACATGTGGTCTCATCACAACCTAGTCTCACATTGTCTTTGCAAACTCATTTTCCACAGACCTCCGTATTATAGGTGATGCTTCTGCACTGTCTTCTCATCTCCATATATTCTCCTAGGAGCCCTAGGATTTATTTTCAAATTCTTCAGATGTAGGGAATAGGTGAATGGGTGGGGATCAACTTTAGAAAAGCCCTACTTTCATATGTCTTGGTTTTTACCTGTAATTTGAAATCACATGTGAAGAGAGAATTTTGCCATCTTTTACATGGATACTGTGGAGAAGCTACCCAAACTGAAGTTCACAAAATAAACCGATCTTCATTACTTTTTTCATTTGTTTACAAATTCATTTTCTGTTCTGTCATCTCCCAATTTAACCCAATCTTTGAGTCTAAATTATTTGTAGGGTAAATTATGTCCCATAGCCCCTCAGAATTAAACTGGATTAGTCTAGGGGTGCCTGGGTGGCTCAGTCAGTTAAAAGTCTGCCTTCGGCTCAGGTCATAATCCCAGGGTCCTGGGATCGAGTCCCACATCGGGCTCCCTGCTCTGTGGGGAGCCTGCTTCTCCCTCTCCCTCTGCCTGCCACTCCCCCTTCTTGTGCCCTCTCTGTCAAATTAATTAATTAATTAATTAATTAATTAAAGCTTTTAAAAAATAAAGTGTATTAGTCTATTCTAATTTGCATAGGTTTTCTATTAACAAAAGAGGGATTTTCCTGACCAAACTGACTGCAGAGATCTAGGCAAGGGAGTGTCATATAGTATCAAATTCTACATAAAAACAAATGAAGCAATGGATTATAGCTGCTGATAGTTTAAAAATAAGTATACTTTTCATACATCAGTTTTCCCTAGCCTTATTGAGACAGATCATAAGATTAGCAAAGTGTCCCTTCAAATAATAATTATACTACATGAGAATCAGATGGGTAATACTAAACTTATATGATGCTTGGATAGTTCAGTATTTTCTTTCTCTATTTTTTTATTATTTTTAACACTAGACTATTTAAGCATACTATGTTTAACTACAATTTAGCCAAACTATAATATATATAATATAATATTGATCACTGTCTTCATTGTTTAGCTTAAAAAAAGTTAAGAAAGCCAAATTTCTTGAAACATATATAACATTGTAATATTTATTGAGTACTAATTGTGTATAAGGTGCTATGTAGTGAATTCTCCATTGATATTTGCTTATAATTTCTCTGCACAGTAACTCTGCAAGAAACAAATGTTCTTCAAAGAGACAATTTTCATAGAAGTATTATAGTGGACTTTCATTGATGTAGTGGGCCTTCGTTGAGTAACTGCTCCTTCCTTGAAAATGCTTGGCTTCATTTGACTTATTGAAAACCCTAGCAGATGGGGCACCTGGGTGGCTCAGTCATTAAGCGTCTGCCTTCGGCTCAGGTCATGATCCCAGGGTCCTGGGATGGAGCCCCACATCAGGTTCCCTGCTCAACAGGAAGCCTGCTTCTCCCTCTCCCACTCCCCCTGCTTGTGTTTCTGCTCTCGCTATCTCTGTCTGTCAAATAAATAAATAAAATCTTAAAAAAAAAAAAACCTAGCAGATATATCACAATATACTATTTTACAAATCCATAAATCAAAGCTCAGAGAAGTTAAAAAGAAGATTGTTTTCATTCACACCTTCATTTAAAAAATAATATTGAGAAACTATTTTTTTTGTCTGGTAGTACCAGGCTTTGTCTTACAAAGAACAGAAAGACAAGTATGCAGACTTAATAACCTTTAGAATCAAGTGACGGAAACAGGTGTTGATCAAGTATTCCTGCAATAAACAAAAATTGAAAAGTTGACAAACTTGGAAAGGAATGGCACTGTATGAGAGCAGATCAAAGTGATCTTATTGAAACTTGGGGCATCTGGATGGCTCTGGCAGTTGAGCATCAGGCTCTTGATTTTGACTCAGGTCATGATCTCAGGGTTGTGAGATTGAGCCTGCCTGGTTGGGATTCTCTCTCTCCCTCTGCCCCTCCCCCACCACCCTGTGCATGCACGTGAGCACTCCCTCTCTCTCTTCCTCAAAAAAAAAGGGCGCCTGGGTGGCTCAGTTGGTTAAGTGACTGCCTTCGGCTCAGGTCATGATCCTGGAGTCCCTGGATCGAGTCCTGCATTGGGCTCTCTGCTTAGCAGGGAGTCTGCTTCTCCCTCTGACCCTCCCCGCTCTTGTGCTCT
>NC_058418.1:36441769-36485836 GCF_002201575.2 Neomonachus schauinslandi | reverse complement strand
GT
Source organism: Neomonachus schauinslandi (assembly GCF_002201575.2). Classification (NCBI taxonomy): domain Eukaryota; kingdom Metazoa; phylum Chordata; class Mammalia; order Carnivora; family Phocidae; genus Neomonachus; species Neomonachus schauinslandi. The sequence goes on along the minus strand of NC_058418.1, from coordinate 36,485,834 downwards.
TGGTTAAGCGACTGCCTTCGGCTCAGGTCATGATCCTGGAGTCCCGGGATCGAGTCCCGCATTAGGATCCCTGCTCGGCAGGGAGTCTGCTTCTCCCTCTGACCCTCCCCACTCTCATGTGCTCTCTCTCATTCTCTCTCTCTCAAATAAATAAATAAATAAAATCTTTTAAAAAAAAATCTTTAAAAACAAAACAAAACAAAACCCAAAAACAAAAAAGTGATATAGAGAAACAACCAAACCTCCCTCGCCAGGGGAAGGCTTTCCCCCCAAATAATATTACTAAAATCAGGCATTTAAAAAAAATCCAAATTTTAGAGTGAAAAATTTAGACTGGTTAGAGCCATGACAAAAGTTTACTATAAATCATCAGAGAATAATTGTATGGTTTTGGAAAACAAAATAAACAAAATAAAGCAAGCAAACAAAAAACTTAGCTGACCTTCATGATCTGCTTCAGTTCTAAAAGACATTGCTCATAGTTTTAGATAGAGCAACTAAAACTCTAAAAAATTCAAAGGTTGAAGACCAAAATTCTTTTCTAATCATATTTTAGAACACATAGGATCCCCATCCCATTTCCCACCAGTTAAGACCTCTGGGTAAAGTCAAATCCCACCAATTTCACCACAGCACATTTTTCGTTTTCACTCATGTAATTGTATTTTATTTATTTATTTAGCCACTTAGAATCTTACAGCCCATCTCATTTTTGTAAGTGAGTATCTGGCACTCCATTTCCAAGTCTAGAACAAAGGACATACATGTTGACATTTCGATGCTAGTCAATAGTTTTACAAAGAATAGTCAAGATATCTCTTCAAAACACCCCATGCCCTAAGCATCCTGTAAATGAAAATGCCAGCTGAATTGTTTCATTCTTTCTAAGCAAAACTATTCAAAATGTGCAGGGCATCAGAATGGACTACCTGGGCTGAGCTCTGAAAAGCCAGCAGGAAATATGGGAGGTCAGAAAGAATAAAAGCAAGTTATTCACCATTGCCATAACCATCCACCTGGCCCCCTGGGTTAACCTTTCTTGAGGTTCAGACCCCATTCTGACTAGAGAAGATTCCTGTGCAAACATAAGCTGCCTCTGATCCTGGTCGTAGCAATAGAGATATATCTTTGGGGAAGATCCAGGAGGTAATGAAATAAGGAATCATAAATTCCATGGGTGCTTATTAAGCCTGCTAACAGAGAAAAATACTGGAGCCTCTGAGTGCCGCAACTGTTTCCATCTGTTCTCTTTATGTGTAACTGATGTAAGAAATTAGTGACTGCCAGAAGTCACTTGGTTTGCAATTACAGTGCTTCATGATATTAGTATAAACTAGGAAAATGAGCCACTCTATTCTAGAATGGCAAGCACAAATGAAGGTGAAAGCTACTTTTGAGATCCTATATCACTTATGGCATCCTTTGTCATTACCTAGAGAAAGGGATATTCTCACTTTACTTGCAGAGCAGATGGAAAATCGCAAAGACCTGCTGATAAAATATGAAGGAAACTTACACAGAAACTCCTGAATTCTCATGCTGGGTCATAGGAGTGGCTTTATTTGTCTCCTATGAGTCAAGTGGGTAGGGGACATAGAGCTTGAAAATTACAAAGCCAGTCCTGTTACAAATTAAACTTTGACCTCCTAGTGCTTGTTCTGCATCAAAATGAGGTACTAGAATATTCATCCTTGTTTTTAGTCTGACTCTGGTAGGTCACACATTCTGAGGTTCTGGCTTTCATTAAGCTTCCCAGCCAGCAGTATAGCCTTCATGTTGATTCAGTTCAACTGTGGGTAAGGCATTTCAGTAAAACGAATCAGAAAAATGATCTGCGGAATGGGTTTATTAATGACTGTCCTGAATAATGCACAGCAATAATGCTATGGTAAGAAGACACAGAAGCCGAGAACAGTCTTGACAAACCAAATACTTGCAAATATAACTGGTCAAAAAACAAATACTGTGTCTCTTAAAGCACAAGTGCCATGCAGAGTTCTCTGTACAGAATATTCTTTAGTCAACAATGGAAGAAAAATAAAAATCCACAAGACAAGCAACTGTTTTAAATAAATATCTTTTCTGTGGGTGGCAGTAGATTTTAGCAGAAAATGTATGCATTTTGGAGAAAGATGGATATGAGTTTGAATGCCCAATCTGTCACTTACTAGCTGTATAACTAAACAAATCCCACAACTTCTCAGTCTAAAATTCCCAATTATAAAATAGAAGTCATTCCAACTATCTCATTATACCACAGTGAAAATTATATGAATTAATGAGTGTAAAATGCTGGCATGCAATAGGTGATTAATAAATGCTAGTTTGTCTCTTCAAACCATCCACACCTTATATTTTAGTAAGATTTATTGTTTGGAGGGTCACTGGAAATCTAAGGAAAGCTGTCTTGTAAAAATTGTAGACAAATACACCTTGCCATACATTTCTGAAGGTTCACAGTTATCATCCATGAGTTGTCCATGGACCCCTGGCTTACACACAATTAATAGACACAAAGAAGGTGCAGGGCAGGGAGCACATTTAGGGTGTTCTGAAAATTCTTGAGACAATTTAAACAAAAACTAACAGAATGTATTATATCAAAATACTTCAACAAAGTGTATTTCTTGGGAGTCTAGTTATATGGCAACTCTCACTCCCTTTCTGAAATGAACCACTAGGATGTAAGATTATAACAAAGAAACCAGATGCATGTATTTGCAACAAAACATTTTGTTCTGCTGCACTTAGGTTAGTGTTATCAAGGTTATGATTATTGGCTTGCATTCTCAAATGTAGCAAACCCCTGCTTCTAAATGCACAGAGCATCTGGAAATGGTAGAGAACTGTGGAACCATAAAAATCAGACACTTGGGAAATTCCTGCCCTTGAACGCCTAGAATAATATATGGTGTTTTGTTAGTTTCTATAGAAATATTCACCTTTGAAGTCTCTAGACATTAAAAAAAATATCTTACTGCATATGCTTCCTTATCTAGGGCACATAGTAATGTAAAAATCCCTTCAATCATTGTTTTCTTTTGAATTATTATGAAAACAAGTATGGGGTGAAATAAGCCCATCTTTACATACAACCTAGTTTCACATTTACTACAATAAATAATTATACTGTTAATAGCTATAATTACCATAGTTTTGTAAAAAGTACTAACTTGGGAATTTACAGAGGATTATTTATAACTATGCTTCTGAATAAAATGTTTCCAACTAAATATTTATCTTAAAATATTAAAATTATTCTTTCAGAGTTTCTGTTTCTAACAAAGCTTTGATATTCCTTAAAATCTCATAAATTCATTTTAACATATGGTGGAACAAAAACAACCCCAAAAAAGTCCTTGGAAAAGAAAGACATGAATTTCTTTCAGATTAGGTAAACTGGGGTCACACATAACAAATAGAAGGAAAATATGTAACGTAAATCAGTGACATAGAATAAAACACTCTTCGTCTTTACTCAGAAACAATACAAAAGTTGAAATAATTTTGCTATCCAAGACCCAATTCTTTGGTCAAGTTGGTTATAAAAGATGTGGGGTGCATGGCTGGCTCAGTCAGTAGAGCATGCGACTCTTGAACTCAGGGTTGTTAGAGCCCCACGCTGGGTGTAGAGACTACTTAAAAAAACAAACTAATATGTGCATGGGGTCCTGCTGCATCTTTTAGAGTTGGTAGTAATGTTGGGTGGTGACAGACAGTAACTACACCCATCCTGGTGAACACTGTGTAATGTATAGAATTGTCCAGTCACTACGTTGTATACCTGTAACTAATAACATTTTATGTCAACTATACTTCAATAATAAAAATCTTTAAAAAGGAGTTGGCAGTATATAGAATGGCATATGGCAACATATAGCATGACATTGTAGCCCATAGATACTTTGACAAAGAGGTGTTTGGAGCATAGTCATTTTTACCACGTGCTCCTCACAATGATGACGGTGTCGTGCTACAAAGGATCACTGAATGGAAAAAGCCAGTCCTCACAGGAACGCCCAGTTTCCCATTGAGAAATGAAGCCTCTCACCACACCTTTAGTCTCCCACGTTGTGGGTGGCAGATTTTGTCCTGCATTGATCTTTTAAATTGCAAATTAAATTTATATGTGTGTCTCTCTAAGGGTGCAGAACCAACTGTGGATGGGAGCTGAGTATTCCTTCTGAGGGCATGCATATGCTCTCTGGCAGGTAGGATCACAGACAGCAGGTATTAAAAGCAGTACAAAAATCCAACTGCATGCCCCCCCCCCCCCGAAAGAGTTCTGGAGAATTTCATGTCTCAGCATATTTCATATGTGGAGTTTGGTGGGATGGAGTCTCCGAGCACTACGTCAACATCTCTGCTTTTTTTTTTTTCAGCTTCAGCTGTATTCTTCATCTCTTCATATTTATTTCCATACATAGCATATATATCAAACACCTGTTATATGTCAGGCACTTTGCTAGGAACCGTGGACTGAAGGATGGATAAGGGAAAACTGTTGCCCACAAGGAAGTTACAGACTTCTGTTAGAGGACTTGCAACCAGATTTTCAGAGGCTGGGATGGTAACAGTTCTGATGGGGGAATTGCAATATGAGCTCAAGAAGGGGGCTCAATAACTCAGCTAGGGAAGGAATAGGGTTTTGGAAGGCTTTTCAGTGGAAGTGAATTATTAAATGTCAGGCCTTCTCTGGAGGTCCCCCTGGAAGATCCAACTAATATTGTCTACTCTGGAGAAATGTATTATCTCCACTGCCATGCACCGCCATTCTAGAGACCGTGATGATGGCATTGGCGCAGTAAACACATTAATTGCCAAGTTGATGGTAGCCCTATTGATGGGCACAGAGCAAATAATATGCAACTCTCTCCCTGGGGAAAGGGGATTGTTAGAACATCATGGAATAGATTTCATCTGAGTTAAATATTGAAGAATAGCAATTGGCCAGGATAAGAAAAAAAAGGACGTTCATTCCAGAAAGAGGCTCGAGAGAACTGGGCATGCCATGTCTCTTTGGTTCCAGAAAGTGCGGCCACAGTTGTATTTCTCTGCAGGGAATTGCCAATTCTGACTGGGCAGGGCTCGCTGAGGGTCAGGACTGGGAAATGTCTCCATGAAAATAGCAACTGGTTTTGGAAAAATGAAGAGATGTAACAGGAAAAACTCAATGAGATGAGGATGTGACCTTCCTTTGGGAAGAGGGGAAATACGACATGATTCCCATCTCTACTACAAGGGTAAGGTGAATCTTCTATAGCTCACAGGGTTTTCAGAAAAATGAATTAGATAAACTGCTTCTCTGCACATCTGAGAACTTGTCAGCATTTACTAAAAGCAGTTTCTCCTCTTGCTCACTCTTCCAAGCATTTTTTTCTTCAGTGAATATGGTTTGAAGACCTCATTTATATGTCTGTAAACATCCTGAGAAAACACGCAAAAACTTTGACAGAAGAAAGATATTGAATAGAAGAGTAGGATGTTGCTTGGTGTAATATATTAGTTCCATTACACTCATGGCCCTAAACGCTGACTTTTAACAGGCAAGAAAAAAACATGAATTTCTTCACTCTTAACCTAACTTCCATGCACATGATACATAAATAATGTAAAAAGGTGACTTCTGTGCTGGCTCATTCTCTCTCTTTCACTCATCTCCTCATACCTGCTTAGAATTCTAAGAGCCCTGTCATTGTATTATGGAAACAGAACCATGTTAACTGCGTTTCCAGGATGGGTAAAAGCTTAACTCTAACGTCAGCTGGAACCCACATAGTGTTTACCGTATCTGGGCACTATTAAAATGTATTAATTTAGTCTTCATTACAACTCTAGGAGTTAAGTTTTGTTACTATTCCCACTTTAAAGAGGAGTCACGATAAATGAGCTGTATAAGGTCACACATCAAGTAGGCAGTGCAGTCTGTACTTGAGCCTCAGCAGAAAGGCTGAAGTGTCTATGCTTCTAACACTTTCTAGGCATATGCTCTGGAAAAGGAAGAGACTAGGGTGTGTATGTTGTGTGTGTGTGTGTGTGTGTAAAGGTGCTTGCCTATGCCCTGGACACATGTCCAGCCTTATCTCCTTTATCTCCTTTGATAACCACACACATCTACAATGGAGATAGTATCCTTCCCACTCTTTCGGTAAAGAAATTGAACTCAGTGTGTCTAGGAGACTTCCCCCAGGTGACAGAATTGCACATGGCAGAGCCAGGATTTGAGTGCAATATGTTTACACAGAAGATGAGACAGTATTACAAGAGCATTGAACAGAAAGTGTTACATTTGCTGGAAACAGGGTTCGATTCAGGGAAGGCTTCCCTGAAGAAAGAGTACGTGCATAGATCTCAATCCGAAGAATGAATACAATTAGAATGGAGGAGCAGTGCTCCAGTCAGAGAGAAGAATATGAGCAAAGATAGCCTGGCTTGATGAGCAACAGAGGGAAGTCCAGTATTCCTCAATACTGAGAAGAAGCATGGGCTTGGTCCAAGGGGAGGAGATGTAGGTAGGAACCAGACATTTGGGATCTTAAAGATATGACAAGGATGATAATCTGTCCACTAAGAGAAAGGGGCGACCACACAGGGCTCTAAAGTGTGCCATGAGCAGAGAGGGGAAGGCTGGGAGGAATAGCCATGCAGTTAACATGAGCATATTTGCATTTCTGAAGGTTGACGCTATAGGTAGAATATCTGGCACAGTGGATTTAGGTAGAGCAGGTGGGGAACTCTGGTAATAAGGTAGCCAAGAGATGGTGGACCATTAGAATAGAGCAATGGTGAGTGACACAAATGGATATATTTGAGAAATTATAAAAACCAGCTGAACTTACTGAGAGAGAAGATGGGTGGGTAGAGTGACCAAGAGTCCGGGCTTGACTTCTGGATGAACCATAGCATCACCCCCTAAAAAAGAGAAGCCTGGATTAGAACCACCATATGGCAGGAAATGTGGAATGGAGAAATTTTAGAGTGTCCTGAGCAATATGTATTAAATCATATTCAAACATTTTGACACACCCACCTACAGGCATTCAAGAAGAGAAAAAGCATCACAAAACAAGCACGGTAAAATTTGGGTAACCTACACCCACTGCAGTCATACAATAGATATAAGAAATATTCACTGATTCCAGACTTTTAGAAGCTGATTCACTAACTGACCTGAAACTGAGGTTCAGGAAGCATGGGTTCTCAAATTCCTCTAAGAAGTCAGGACTTAGTTTTTCCCTCTGTGACACTTCAGCTCCTGAGATGGAAGAACAGGTTTGAGATGCCAGCAATGACAGTTACCGTTCCAAATTATTCCCTCATTTTACAACTGAGAAAACTGAGGTACAGGGAGCAGACTCACACGTACCCAAGGCCACACGGCTTCATTCTACTGAACTGTCAGAGATCATGCAAAACAATGACAGGATGTGAGAATGTTCTTTATACTTTCCTGTACCAGTCATCCCAGGACCAAAGCACCCCTATGAATCAAATACAGTATACTTAAGCACTGGCATCCACATGAGATACTTTCGTGAATGGCGTTTTGCTTCCTTATGGAGTATTTGATACATTCAGTAATGCCATGGATATAAGCCAGTGCCAAGTCCAATATCCCATCATTTAACTTACTTACATTCATCATATTCTGTTCTTTAAACTATTAATTTTTAGACCCCCACCTATTCTTTTCATTTTTATTATAAATAACAGCAATTGGATTTTGCTGAAGGTCAAGATTCATATCAAAAGGAAGATATGTTTATTTACTCATCTGTGTCTGTGCGTGTGTAAATTTCACTTTAGGGAATTTAAACACTTATACATGGTGAGGAATAGAAACTAGCATAGACCATGGATATTGGGTGATCTAGTAGTCGAGTGACAAACAGAACTTGATATGATTTGTCTTCTTGCACGCTCATTTTGGAGAGTCTGTAAAATTAAAAACTAAAAACTATGCAGCAACAAAATGGTACACTATCACAGCATATAACTTTAAGATTTCTTTCAAATTGTTGAAAGGAAAAACCTAGATACTCAGATGACAAAACCTGCCCTACATATTTGCAGAGTTTCGTATCGAGTGGGGTCTTAGTCCAGGTTTGGAATAGAAGTCAGACATCCTGGATTGCAATCCTCAGTGTCCATGTCCACGCTATGTGGCTTGGGGTAAAAAGCTTTAAGTCTCTGAACTGAAGTCTCATCTTCTGTAAAAGGGGGATAATAAATGTTCTTACTTTGTGGTGGCCTTCTGAGGATTAAATGAACAAATGTAGTGAAGGGTTGGGTGTGGTTCCTGGTATAAATGTTAGCTATGCTGAGGATGATGATGAATATATGCAATAATAAACATTGGGAAGTATTGGAAGGCTTAGTAATGCTCCACAGATAGAGATAATTTGTCATCATGCTATCAGAAAATAAAATTTCTTCATATGTCTGGGCCAAGGAAAACCAGATTTGTAATGGTGTTCTGAATAATACCTAGGCTATTTCTGCAAAGAATATACAATTTTTTTTTAGGCAGAGATTGTCTTCTGTATTTCTCTCTCTTTAGTTTCAGCTTACTGTTCAATTGATTAACTTCAGAAAAAAATATAAAATATGTTTAAAAAATCAATTATATATATTCATATATGATATATGTATTTAAACTTTTTTAAGGTCATAAACATTAGGGGCTAGTCATTAATATTAGGAAAATTGGCACAAGAGGACCAGTTCTATATTGGACATTATAATGATCCTGCTTGGAAGATTTAGGTGGAAGAACAGTTTGGTGGAAATTATATGGGCTGTCCAATGTCCACAATAGCCAAACTATGGAAAGAGCCAAGATGTCCATCAACAGAAGAATGGATAAAGAAGATGTGGTATATATGTACAATGGAATATTATGCAGCCATCAAAAAAAAAATCCGAAATCTTGCCATTTGCAATGACGTGGATGGAACTAGAGGGTATTATGCTAAGCGAAATAAGTCAATCAGAAAAAGACATGTATCATATAATCTCACTGATATGAGGAATTCTTAATCTCAGGAAACAAACAGGGTTGCTGGAGGGGTGGGAGGGATGGGGTTGCTGGGTGATAGACATTGGGGAGGGTATGTGCTATGTGAGCGCTGTGAATTGTGTAAGACTGATGAATCACAGACCTGTACCTCTGAAACAAATAATACATTATATGTTAAAAAAAAAAAAAAAAGAAGAAGATAGTAGGAAGGGAAAAATGAAGGGGGGGAAATCGGAGGGGGAGACGAACCATGAGAGACTATGGACTCTGAGAAACAAACTGAGGGTTCTGGGGGGAGGGGGATGGGTTAGCCAGGTGATGGGTATTAAAGAGGGCACGTATTGAATGGAGCACTGGGTGGTATACGCAAACAATGAATCATGGAATACTACATCGAAAACTAATAATGGAATGTATGGTGATTAACATAACATAATAAAATAAAATTAAAAAAGACTTATACGGACTGTCAACCAAAAATAGGCCAGATTCCAGGTTGTGTTTCATTTCCTTGGGAAGGTTATTTAACTTCTGTAATCCTCTGTTACATTATCATAAGAACTGGGGTCATATAACCTATCTTAGAGCTTTGGAAATAGATGATAAAATACATTTTATATATATCAAGTACCAGGTATCCAGAAAGAGCTCAGTGTTGATATACAACTCATTGGAGTAAATACAGAACATAAGTGATGCAAAATCACTTGTGTTTTCTTTTTAATTAACTTGTTAACTGGTTAATTTTGGAACATAAATAAAATGAAAGATCTCTGAACTGGAAGTCAGGAGCCCTGGGTTTTAATCTTGGCTCTGAGCTGTTGTGGTTCCAAGCAACCATCAACCTCATTGAGTAGAAAGCCTACGGCACAAAACTTTTGTGCCAAAGCCCAGCTAGAACCAGTATTTCCACACCCCTTGTGTGATTCCAAGCAAGTTATATGAATGACACAGATCTCAGCTTGCACATCTATAAAATAAACCAGTGACCTAAATTATCTTTAAGTGCCCTTCTAGCTCTGAAATGGCATCATTACTAACACCTAATGTTTAAAAAATATTTACAAATGGATCTCACCTTATTTTTTTTTCCTGAAAATTGATGTTAAGCTGGTACATAAACTGGGTAGTTGGGAGGAACTATGAGGGAAGGCAGCTCCTCTAGTTTCTGTTGGTGCTCGAATCCTAGCCAGAGGCAGATTTTCTGTTAGAAAGAGTTAACTTGTAAGAGTGTGTGATAGTTGTGCATCTTAAAACAGATTCTTTTTTTTTTCTGTCCTCAATGAAAAATATATGTCCAGTCAGTGGCTGTCAAGCACCGTCAGATTTGTTTATGGCTGACTGTCCCTTTTACAGTCCCTTATTTGCTGCATCGTGCATTTTAATTAGGAGCCCTTACAACTGGGCGCCCTCTCCACCCCCCACATGTAAATGAATGTTAGGATATTGCAGAAGACAGTTGTCCTGGATGAAAAGAACCAAACAGATCTCAGAAAATGGACTGATATTCATGGAATGAGTTAAAAACCCAGGGGATAACAAATGAAGAATCCAGTTTGCATTGAGCCAACATAGATGCCCCCATGCCAGCGGCTCAGTATCCATATGCGATATTGATCAAAGTGATCATTGTTAACCACGTAAGAGTCTTCCTACGTGCCAGTTATACAATGCATGTGTTCTTTTACGCATGTGGACACTTAGATGCAGGGGAGTAAAGATATTTTACCTAAAAAATGGGGACTAAAAGCCAAGTCCCACTGTAACTTCATTCAGTGAGTTTCCTCTTCAACACATTGTACAGTGGTTGATATTGCTGTGGCCACATCATCTGAGGGAGGAGGAAAATCTCTCTGAATAAAAAGGAGGAAAAAAGTGAATTAAGGGACAAAGGGAAAACAAAAAGAGTATTGCAAAGTAAAGAAAAAAAGAACTCGAAGAAAAAAGGTCTTGTCAAAAAAAGATGAAAAGGAAGAAAGAAGGAAAGAAAATATAGAACAAAAGGCAAAGAAAACTATTGCAGAAGAGCTATGAGCCAAAAGGAAAGTACCAGAGATGGGATTTTGTGTGACAATGCAGAAGAGGAAAGAAGGAGCAAGGGGATTTGCTTGTATGCATGTTAAAATCTAACTGTTTCCCTTAAGGAGTGCGTATTAGTGTCTCTTTTGATCAGTAAGTCAATGTTTCAACTGTGTTATCACTGCCTTCCTTGTGGCTTTTAATAATCATTCTTGAACTGGAAGTGTTTTTGCCAACATATTGGGAGATGCTCTTCTCACTTGACTGATTATTTAATCCACCCTGAAGCTGTCTGTCTGTCGGTAGGACAAGGTGTTCGTGCAGATTGAAAGCCAAGAAAGCTAAGAATGGCGCTGACGTCTTAGAGCAAATTAACTTACATAATGGCCCTGTCAATCCACCCTCCCCTCGAATTCCATTTTGTTGGCTTATACGAAACTCCATCAGTCTCTCATTGGGTTTGCTTTCCTTCCCGTGCATCAGTCAGTTATCCTGGCTTCCTTGAATGTGTAGTAAGTGCTAGACATATAAGAGTAGCCTAAGGAATATAAGGAGCATTTCCACTCCTCCCCCATCCCCCACAGGAAGTATACAAGTGTTTTAGACCAAATGTTTCTGTCCTGTCAAAATCCATGTGTCGGATCCCTAACTCCCAGGGTGATGGTATTTGGAGATGGGGTCTTTGGGAGGCCATAGATGAGGTCATGAGGTGCCCTAATGGTGGGAATACTGTCCTTACACAAAGAGGAAGAGACATGAGAATGCTCACTTGCTCTCTCGCGATCTCCCTCTCTTTCTGTCTCACCTTTCATGTGCCCACATGCAGGAAAGGCCATGTGAGCACACAGAGTGATGGGAGCCACCTGCAAGCTAGGAAGAGAGTCCTCACCAAGGACCAAATCTGCCAGCACCTTGATTTGGGACTTCCCAGCCTCTAGAACTGTGAGAAATAAATTTCTTTTGTTTAGGGGACGCAGTCTAAGGTATTTTGTTACAGCAGCTCTCACTGGCTAACACAGCACGTAACGTCAGACAAAAAGGTGGCTGTAACAGCCAAGGAGCCAGACTGCAAACAGTGAGGTTTTTCTAAGCACTGTAGGACTGTACTCCATTAGGACAGAGAGGACTCTTCGCCTTGATTTGAGGAAATCAAGGAAGTATCAGAGAGGAAGTGAACAGGCAGGACTCTTAAAGAGGAGCCTGATGAAGCCGGACATCTCAAGCCAAAGGAAGCATGTAAGCTTATTTGGCAAAGGGACTTAATCTAGTTGTCCAATTCGGAATGATTTTCAGTGGCTGTCTTAAGTGCAACCCTGAGATAAATCTTAGACATGAGTCCATTCTCAGCCATGATCAATTAGATGTGTCTGCCCTGGTTACAGGATTGAAGAGGTAACTGTGTTAACTGCCATATTCAAAGAATTCAAAGAATGTAGTGAGGACAAGCACTAAGTTTACAGTGGGTGGAGGGGAAGGTTTACACAGGGGTATTTGAGATTGGTTAGTAAAGGGAATTGGGGGCAGATAAAAAAGGCTGTGGATGTCAGGCTGAGGAAATTATACTCTCATATATTTGGTACTCACTATATTATGTGTGAAAATCCAGTGGGACCAACTTGATTTGACTTAAGCCTATAGCGATTCCATCCATACAATTTAGACGCTGTCAGTCATTTATCATTTCCCAAATGTTAACAGTGTTTTCACACACACTTTATGTTCCCTACTGCATATTGCCTTGTGGGCAGTCCACACTTGCTTAAATAGTGTGTTCCCTAATTTCCCAGATCCTTAGTAGGGGTGACAGGACAGACATCAGAAATCTATAAGAGGGGCGCCTGGGTGGCTCAGTCATTAAGTGTCTGCCTTTGGCCCAGTCATGGTCCCAGGGTCCTGGGATTGAGCCCCACATTGGGCTCCCTGCTCGGCAGGGAGCCTACTTCTCCCTCTCCCATTCCCCCTGCTTGTGTTCCCTCTCTAGCTGTGTTTCTCTCTGTCAAATAAATAAATAAAATCTTCAAAAAAAATTAAAAAAAAGAGAAATCTATAAGATACTACCATGTGCTCTAAATACAGTAGTTATGGTGGAGAGATTGTGGAGGGACAGAGATAACACGGGCTTCAGCCTTGTCATCGAGTTGGATCTTGGAGATCAGGCAAGGTTTCCGTATGTATAAACTATAAGGGAGTGTGAAGAGAAAATTCTAGGCTAAAGAAGGAAGCAGTGATTCAGAGAAAGGGAAGACAATGGTTGCTGCCACCTACCTAACAATATGTAGTCATGTGTTACGGTGGAATTGTACCCTTGGAATTATACAGAGCCTACTGAAGCCGCTGACCCCATCACCCCATTGCGGTGCATTTGATAAGCAATTATGAGTACCTGCTATTTGCTGAGCATTAAAGTGGGCTCCACTAAAACATAATAAAAATAATAATAATACATGGAATTTAGAGTGCCTGTCCTGTAGCCTGTGGCTCTAAAGCAAAAGGAAAAAAAAACAACAATTTAATAGAAAGACAGCAAGTCCAAAATGTACAGGTAAATAAAAAGCAAATTTTTAAAGTGCATTAGCTTGGTTCCAGCCCTTCAATTTTCTGGCCTGGACTACTGCAGTATAACATAATGGCTAAGGGTAGGATCTCTGAAGACAGACTAGCTGTGTGATCATGGGCAAGTTACTTAACCTCTCTGTACCTCAGTCTTCTGATCTGTGAAATATGGATCATAAGATTACCTATATCATAGGGTTTTATGGGCAGTGAATGAGTTAAAGGCACTTGGAGGCATGCTATTTTATATGTTCTGCTGTTAGGTTAGTATTGCACTTACCTCTTAACCAGTATTCCTGCCTCCCCTTGCCCCTTATCCAATCTATACCCACCCAACTTCCAGGGCTGTATTTTTCCATGGCTATCAGAGAGGTGATATATCTACACCTGCTGGATTATTTTTCAGCATGAGATAGGTTCGATAGATTAATGTTCAGATTTCTCAGTCTAACAGATAAGGCCCCATGAGCTGGTCACTTTAACTTTCTGGGCACATGACCCTGTAACTCTCGCATTCCACTCCCCCCGTGTATCCTACATTCCAGTCACACCTGGATACTTGTCAGAGGAATTAAGTGACTCCCAGTGTTTGAAGGTGACAAGGATTGTCAGAGAGGTTAAGTGACATTTCCAAGGATACTCTCTGAATCCTAAGCCTTCACTGTTTGCATCAATCCATTTTGCTACAAGTCTAGAGAGCTGTCATCATACCAAGAACATGTGTGCACATTGTCTGTCTTTGCCACTTGACTGAGCTTTTGAGGACATCATGTCTTACTCATCTCTGAATTATCTGCACCTGATACTAAACAGGGTAACAACATGAGAATTAATGCACATGTGATGAAACCAGGTAGTCATGTAGATGTATTCATACATGTACTTATTTTTATGTTAATAAGACGCTGACTTCTAGCGCTGTAATTAAACTACTATTACTGCTAAGCACTCATGTAATGCCTTAGCCATTCATGAGAAGTGCTCATGGTGAAATTTGTAAAGGGAATGGCAAGCTTGACAAGGATGTCTGCTGATCAGGGAGATTTGGGCCCCCACACAAACAGTGTGGATTCTAGCCTCTCTAATTGTGGAAAAAGACAGATAACATGTCAGACTTAAAATTTCAGTAAAATAGGGAATTATACAGCTTTGTTTCCTGCTTTTGATCTCACACATTAATATGAGAGATCCTAATATGGTGTGTGTTTAACACCATATTGTCACATGCATTTCATATTCTTAGATTTTTCCTTCAACCCAGTAAGAGGGATGAAGCAAGAATTACTTCTCTCAAATTACTGATGAAGAGCCTGAGGTTCAGGGAGGTTAAATGAGGAGTAGTGGAGGTGGTAACTATGGAAGAAAAAAAGAGGTGAGGAGCACCTGGGTGGCTCAGTCGGTTAAGCGTCTGCATTCGGCTCAGGGAGTCCTGCATGGGGCTCCCTGCTCAGCGGGGAGCCTGCTTCTCCCTCTGCCCCTCCCCCCACCTTGTGTGCTCTCTCTTTCTCTCAAATATCTAAAAAAAAAAAAAACGGTGAAAGTCTGTGCAGACATCAAAGTGACATTGACTCATGGAATACTACATCAAAAACTAATGATGCAATGGATGGTGACTAACATAACATAATAAAATAAAATTTAAAAAAATAAATTAAAACAAAACAAAACCAAACAAAGTGACATTGACAAGACCACCATAATAAATTAGTATTCTCCTCTTGCCTGACTCAATCTGCAGGAACAAATTCACAGGGCAGGTAGAAAAGAGAATGGGGAGGGTCTCATTACAATTTATCAAGTAATGACTACCAGCACATCACTTTTTTTGGGGGGGGGGGTAGAGAGAGAAAACACAAGCACAAGCAGGGGCAGCAACAGGAAGAGGGAGGAGCAGGCTCCCCGCTTAGCAAATCCTGATGCGGGGTTTGATGCCAGGACCCTGGGAACATGACCTGAGCCGAAGGCAGACGCTTAACCGACTAAGCCATCCAAGCATCCCTACCAGGACATCATTTTTAAAAGACAAACACATGGAAACAACAAAAAATCAGTAGCTATTTTACTGTGTAAATGTCCTGCACCTAGTAAGTGACAGAGCCCAGAATATGTCCCAGATTTTCTGACTCCAAACTTGTGCATTCCCAAAATGCTTTCCAGAATTGTGTGTTTTGCATCCGGCCTTGAAAAGAGATGTGTGTATTGTTTAAAATTGTGAATATCCCCACAGGAGTACCCAAAACTTCACAGATCTGGTTCTACCACACAAACCCAAGGATCAGAGGGGTACCAGACAGTATTTAGCATGTATTTTCTTTTCTATTTTTTTCAATCTCTGTTTTTTTTGTCTTTTTTCCTCTCCACTTCTCTTTGTGAAGTGTTTGGTTTTTTTTTCCCCTTCACACAGTAGAGTGCTAGTCAGTAATTCAAACAAAAGGAAAACATAAATGGTACTTCAGTATTAAGTCCTAGGGGACTTAAGTGATTTATATTCTCTTCTTTCTTCAGCAATATTTGCTATAAAGCTACTGAAGGTAATATTTAGAGGAAGTGGATATTTTGCCACAATTTCACCTCTTAATCCTTAGAGCATTTCCCTGATATCTATCAGCAGTTCATAAAGACTTTAACACTTTATGAGCAATATGTTGACTTCCCTTTACAACAGCAAGGAAAAAAAATAAAAATAAACTCTTATTGAAGAGGACTCCAAGTCTCCTCAAATGAAATTGGGTAATAAACCAAATAAAATAGGCACAAAAAAATGGAAGTAAGTTTTCGTTTGTTTTCACATACTCTGTTCCAAACCTGTACACTGGGAAGATTTATTTGATTTATTGAGTTCAGTCTTTTCTGAAAAAAAGAAATTACAGGGGGATTTTTATCAACCTATGTCGAGGATGTTAACTGAAGATGATGATTATTGTCTCAACATATTAGTGGGGGGAGGCAGAGAGAGATACAATAATATAACTGTTTGTACCTGAAGACTAAAAGCATTTCGGCAATGTCCACTGGAATAGGTTATACTGTTCCAATTCTTTATAACTCCCAGACCTGACATTTATAGTTTTAAGAGTTGATTTTATAGGAAATCAAAGTAGAGAAATCTGGAACATTTGATATTGAATAAAAACTTTAAGCTCAGGAATAGTACTTTAAATGTGTATACCTCCAAGTTTAAGGGGACAATTTACTTGATAATAGTACTTTGAAAGGCTGCTGATTTAATGCAGTGCAGTTTTTTTTTTCTTCTCTCCAAGCTGCAGTCATTTATGTCGTCCTGTGTCAGTTTTTTTAATGTCTGTACACCATCTGTGTGATATAATTTTTTAATCAACTTGCTTCTTTAAGAATGTAAACATTTGTTTTGAAAGGGAACTTTGTATCCACACCTAAGAATAAGAAAATTATTTTCCCTTGCCATAAATACAAGGTAAACTCAGAAATAAAATAAATGAATGCAAAACATTGTTCTTACGTTCTAACAAGGCACTTGGAGTCTGCTTAAGGCTCTGAGCCCGAAGCCAGCATTTTGCTCCCATTTGAGGCCAGCAATGGCTGGGAGCTGAAACGTTCCCTCTGGACATGAGAGGGTTGAAAGACAAGTGGAAAGTAACTTTCCCACCAAGTGATTCAGTGGTATTTATTTCCCGGGGCCGCGTCCCATCAGAATCACCACAGGAGTGCACCACCTGCAGTATGGCAAACGCTGGGGTCTCCTAACTGCTCTGGGCTGGGCAGCCAAAGAGGGAATTCCTTTTTGGAGTCACATTCTTCAACTGAAAGACGGAGGTCATACCTGCCTTTCTGAATGGTAAATACCAATATGTACTGTTGCTCAATTAATTCTAGTTTCCATCAGCCCTCAATACGTGTTACTTTTCCTTCTCTCCTACAAACACGAAGACTCCATTCTTCCCAAGCCCCTGTCCTCACTCTCTACATATCCTTTCTTCATACAGAAATCTTCTTAAACTTGTGTAATTCACCCCTCATTTTTGCTAGAACACTCCGAGGCTTTTGTAGTCCTGAGGAAATCACATTGTATATTCAGAGAGATTCCATAGGTTATCTGCTTCTTCTAGTGAAAGTTCCACTGGCAAAATAGAGAAATGGAAAAAAAAATACTAGTAATATAATAAAATACATGTTGGCCATCTCTCTGTAGGGCAAAATGGAAAGATTTTGAGTGCAAATGAGACTTTGAAATCAAAATGAGACTATGAAATCACATCATTTGGGTGTAAGATCATGGGGAAAAAAATAAGTTCCTCTTCTTAAGGCAAAAACAGCTTTAAAGTCCCATTAGGCTCTTTTAAAAAGGCTTCTTGAACATCAAATATCTTTTCCAAAACACTTCATTGATTTAAGTGTAAATTAATCAGTAATGCATGGTTTCCATTTCCTTTAGAATACACATGGATTTTACATCAGATGCAAAATGTCTTTCCTGTTTTCCATCTCTTCAAAATTGGAAAGGGTGCTTTAGGTACTCAAAACTGACTCCAAAGTGCTAAGCCTTGCCCTTGATTCTTGCAAAGCGTAAGTGGTGATTCTAGCATGAGATTTCTTTAGTCCTCTATATGAATACTAAAGGAACAGGCTTTCTTAGAATTCAGAATGGAGAAGTAAGAAGTAATTAATAAGAAATGCGACCTTAGTAATCTTTCTAGACAGCAGCAGGGCATCACAGGAAAAGATCTCAGACTGGTTTCCCTGGCTTCAACTCTGACTGGATATTTCTGGTTTCCTCATCTGAAAAATGGGGGTACTGGACAGGGTCTACTTATCTTGCAGCTTGCTGTGGGATAGATTTGAGATGATAAATCAACAAAAATTTATCGAGCATCTCTTCTGAGCTACTGGGGATTCAAAGATAAATGGACAAAATATTTCTCTGTGGTCTTCAAGGAAACTCCTAGCTCTGGAAGAAGAAAACAGTCTGGGTATCTATTAGAGTTCTGTCTTTGGGATGGGATGATATGTGTGAGTCCAAAGGCTTCAGAGACCATGCACTCTGCCCAAGGGGTCACTAACTTCCTGAATAGAAACTTGTTAACACTCAGGTACTACATTATGAAGCACTAAGAAGCAGATGGATTTTCAGGAATACTTGATGTCATTATAATCATTATTACTACTGGTATTACTACTACTATTATGCAAATCACCATTTGGGATGTGAATTATTTCCTGATGTTCATTCTTAATTGTGTCAGTTGGAGGAATGAAAATTTTTTCCCCAGTTGTTCAGCCTTAGTCTGTTATCTTCACTGTTCTATTTCTGCTCTAGAAGATTGAGTTTCCTGGTTTTGTTTCCTTTTGCTGTGTTTTGCCATCCCCTTTTCTCCCTCTTTCTTTTCCAGTGAAATCTGTTATCCTTGTTGAGCTCCACATACCAATCTGCTGAGCCATCTGATTTTTCTAACTCCAAATCTGGGTCTATTTCTAGCTGTTGACAATAATACCATAGTTATCTTTGCAGTCATATTCATTTATTCATTACCTGAAATAATACAGTTCCTGAACATTGACTGTGTGTCAGGCTTTGGGCTAGGTTTGCATACACAGATAGGGATAATAGAGTCTCTGCTGTCAAGGAGCTCAGAATCAATCCAGTGAGTGGGGCAGACAAATAAACATAAAATGTGTGTTTAGCCTCCAGATGTGGGCAAGGAGGAGCAAAGGTATATAAATGGGGACATGAGTGAAGACTTAAGACTATAAGTAATATCTGGAAAGAAAAGATCCATCTGGAAAGAAAAGGTGACTACTATTCATTGAAAAGTACCCGAAGAGAGGAAGAAAGCCATTTCTCCATGCTTAGGGTCTGTTCAACAAGCTGATCCCAATTGCATCAGCAGAGTATGGAGCCAAGCCTAGTGGCAATTCCAAGCAGTGTCTCTAGGGAGCTTGAACTCCTTTATGATTACCAGCAGCACCTCAAGAACACATCTCCAAATAGACATACAATCTACATAGAACGTGTTCTTGCTGTGCAAATTCATGATTCATGTTCTAGGCAAGTGCCCCCAAGGAACAACACCATCTTACTCAGTCTGACCCAGACATTTCTAACTCCAGATTTCTTCCCCTGAGACCTTCCCACGTATAAGGATCTTCAGGCTCTAGGGTCCAAGGTCAATGGCTTCCAGATAGTTGGATCAATGAAAAATCCCCAGAGTTCATCAATGAGGAAATGAGTTTGGGGTTGACCCACTGTTTACAGGGTGCTTCTCCTCTGAAGCCCTCATCTGGCCAAGGACTCACCTACAAAATGTTCTGAATGCTAGTATGAAGCCTAGTGGCCCATCCTTTTGGCTGTCTGTAAATTCTAACACCCTCCTGCCTGAAAACCGAGCTTGTTTCACCAGAGAAGTAGGAGAGCTCTCCTTCCATTAGGACATGGGTCCTCACCCTTTCTTTCCTCTCATTTATGCCTTGAGACCCCATTATTTCTCCTTTAGGTCATTAAATGCAAAATATCAGTCCATATTTTTTTTAAAGATTTTTATTTATTTATTTGACAGAGAGAGAGAGAGACGAGAGAGGGAACACAAGCAGGGGAAGTGGGAGAGGGAGAAGCAGGCTTCCTGCTGAGCAGGGAGCCTGATGGGGGGCTCAAACCCAGGACCCTGGGATCATGACCTGAACCGAAGGCAGACGCTTAATGACTGAGCCACCCAGGCACCCTTCAGTCCATATTTCTTTACCAGATCATGAGATTGAAGCGGGCCTCTTTCAAACATTAGCTGTCTTTCATCTCTTACTAATAAGGGGTGGGTGGCAAACGAAATAAGAAAAAAAAAACCCACAATTTTAATCTTCAAGAAGGAACACAGTTGCATGAACAAGGTATAAACTGTTTAAAAAATGATGATTTGAAGATGAAAGGCTGGTGTGCCTGGAGCTCAGAATGTGTTGGAGAACAGCAGATGATACTACTTAAAAGATGGACTGAGGTCTGACTGAATGTCCCGTGTAGCCATCTGCTCTTTTTTAGGTAGGTATTGATAGGCTTGCTTGAGAGGAAACTAACATATATACTGAGAACTAGACATTTTTTTTTCTCTCATTGCATCCTTCAATGCAACAACTCTGTGAGTTAAACACTTTATAAGCATACAATACCTTATGCACAAAGGCACACGAGACTCAGAGTGGTTATCAAACTGGTTAACCAGCTAGCTGGTCTAATTTATAGAACCAGTAGTGTGTTCAGCCAGGATTTGAAACCAGATCTATGACTCCAAATGTCTTGCTCTTTCTTGCAGGCTTCATACCTCCTAACCCTCAAGTAAGGGAGTTAGTATTTTCGAAGGAAGGGGAATTAGTTTAGCTAGTGCATACAGGACCAATAGATTGTGCTCTGAAGTGATAGTGGAGAGATGAGCAGGACCAATTGGGATTTAGAGAAGTAAAATACATTTCCCTTCACAGTTTCTTCATCTGAAAAATTAGGTTATTGTAAATGATGCAACATATGCCTACCAATCCCTAGAGTACCCAGTGAGATATTAAATACTCACTGTAAGAACACTTAGCGTAACTCCTAGTAACACTTACGACTTTCTATTCTAGAAAAGTGATTCTGTGCCTTATGTAATTTGGGGGAAGAAAACAACCAGGTGAAAAATAAGGTGTTCCCTGCTCGGACACGATGAGATAATTTGGGGGAAGAACGCCAGAATATCATTATGGAAAAAAAAAAAAAGGAGGAGAAAATTTAATAGGCTCCTTCCTTTTAGCAAGTCACATGCCTTTGTTTCTTCTGCTTTAGGAGAATGCAAGTCAGTCTTTTACACCTGCATTTGAAATGAGTTGTTTCTGTTTGGACTTCCTACCGGAAGATACCAGAGGAAGTTTCAGGGTGCATCAGAATGTTATGAGAGCACAATTATTATTTTTCTTATGTTGTTGTTTTTATCTGATTCCCCAACAACCCTCACTCCAAAAATCTGCATCACACAAGAGCTGCTTTGAAGGAGGCTCTGGGACTGCATCAGTGAGCTAAACTCCAGGGTACTAAAATAATTCAAGCAAGACAAGACAGATTATTAGACTGAGCAGATACTAGGTGAAGGGAATAAATGTAATCTCACCAGAAAATGAAAGTAGACCTTTATTGGACTGCATTAATTTGGATCTAAGTACCTGAACTATTTTTTCCCCCTGTCTTCCAACTTCCTATCTTGAAGATTATTCAGATTGTTAGCTTAATGATTTTTCCCTGGGCCATATTTACAGGGACAAGTGACAACCTGACATATCCTTTAATGACCAAGGACTTAGGATCTGGTATTGGTGTTCTGTTCTTTTCCAAGAACTGGTTATATAACCTTAGGCTCAGAAGTCAAAAGCCTTACCCAATTCTTTTCCTATAAAATGAAGACGTTGAACTAGATTGTCTCTAAAGGACCTCTTTGGCTCGGAAAACATGTTAATTCTATAAAACTGAGGAAATAATACATCTTCTTGTCTCGTAAGATTATTGTTGCAAGGATCAAATAAAAGAGCTGCTGTTTTTAGAAATATAGGAAGGGCTTTACAAATCTAAATAGTAATAGCAGAAGTGTGCCTTAACCTTGGACTCCAGTACTAAAGTGTAAGCAAGACTTTGGAGGCCATTTGGTTTCATTATTCTCAAAATGGTCTTCAGAATGGTGTTTGTTATGCTGAATTGGAATCACTTTACTTGCTTTTATAAAAAATACACATTCTCGGGGCACCTGGCTGGCTTAGTCAGAAAAGCATGTGACTCTTGATTTCAGGGTCGTGAGTTCAAGCCCCACGTTAGGTGCAGAGATTACTTAAATAAAGAAAACTTAGGAAAAAAAAAACCCAAACACACCACATCCTCCTTGGAAAGCCTAATTTAGTTCGTTAACCATGGAATCTGGGATCTATATTTACAAAAACACACACAATTAAAGATTTTTATTTGGTTTAGGAACATAAAATGTTTAGTTTATCTTGTATTGCAATGTGTGGGTCCCTTCCATAATGAGGTGGTACGTTATTTAAAAATAGTCACTTAGTATTTTAATACTGAGACATAATACTAAACTATAATGTTGAAAACCCTGGGTTGAAATTGTGCTCTTTGTCAACTGTGTGATCTTAAACAAAATACTTAACTTCTCTGAGCCTCAGAGAAAGCCTCAACAATACCCTTTCCATTCATAGTGCCTTAATAAAAGAGATACCATATGTAAAGAAACGGATGGAGTGTGTTATAACCTTAGCTCACCTTGCTCTTACCCTCTAAAATATCATAGCTATTAGGGGATTGGTAGAACACAGTGCTGCATAATAATCATACTATTAGTAAATAAATCTCTGAGTTACATAACAGGTGTTTAGATGTTCTACCATCTGAATGGATGCCAATGCATAAGTTTGTTTACAGGTATCTGCTTCTCTCTGAGAGACTAAGTGTTTAGTGGGTGGCGTTTGGGTGAGTAAAATTACCTTCTGTTATTGTTAGCTTATTTTAAAATTTAGGGAGATATGCCCAAATGCATGTCTTGTAGGAATTTCGCCTTACCACTTAGCTGTATTTATTCACACACAGGCATGTTTGCAAATGCAAGTACATTTTTCCTCTCCAAATATTCTTTCCCATTTCCTACCATTCCAAGTCTCTTGAGCAAAGCCATTATTTACAATAGAGTTGTTTTAACGATATGTTTATGAAAATACAGATCCTGATCACAGTTTCCCTCTGGACGACCAAAGAGAATTTGAAACCCTATTAGTAGATGTGAGATAAAAGGCGGGTTCAACTGTATATCAAATTGTATCTGAGGAACTGAAATTGTTTTATAAACCTCAATTAGGCCTCATACCACCCCCCTGAGGCAAGAAAGAAGTATTATGCACTTTTATGGAGACACAAACTGAAAACCCATGGAGAGGTTATCAATTTGCATCACATATCTTAGAGCCAGGCTGCAGTGAGTTAGGAACAAAACGGAATTTCTTCCTAGGGAGCAACTTACCTTCTTTTATTTGCCTGATTACTACAGTTTATGAAACTTCTGGAAAATTATGATGAATGTTCAAAAGAGACCCCTGAGAAAGGATTAGCGTTTGTTTCCCGGTTTAGTAAATGAATGATTTGTTTTTCATGCAAAAGCAACAGTACCTTTTTTGTTTTGCCAAACACTTTGGTAGAAATGACCCCTTGGAGGAAGGAGAAAAGGGCAAGCAGAGCAATGCAGGAATTAGGAAAGCAATTGGTAGAATATTTCTTTTTCTTTCTCTTTCCACCTCCTTCTACATAGCAACCTGCTCAGATATTGCACGCTAGAGGGCACTTGAGGTAGAAGGAAAAAAAGTCTCGACATCGCTTCAACAGGACCGGTTGCCTTTGCAAGCGGGAGCCGGCAACCTAAAAGCAGGGCTTCCCGTTCTCTACATGGCAGCCTATCTCTGATGAACGAACAACAACAACAACAACAAAAATCCTTAGATAGCACTATGCGGCTCAGACTCATCAAGAAATTCTGTTCATATCCTTAGTCATGTAATTTCCTTTCAACTTCTTAGAACATTTGCCAAATGTATATATAACATTCTTCTCTGTAATACCCAACTTGATAACAACTGATCAGAACTATAAGCTCCATTTTAGGCATAAGAAGAGATGCTAATATGTTGCCCCGCCCATACTCCTGCATCCCCGTATAGAGGTGTCATGATACATTAGCATAAGTGTGCAAATTGCAAAAGATGGTAATCTAAACCAGTCTTAAGATCAAGTAAATTAAACTATCATATTTTAATAGAGAATACAAGCTGATATGCCAAACAAGTGTTACCCCATGGAGGTGGGGAGAAAGGCTCTTTTCCATTTCTTCTCTTTCTTCTTCTTTTTCTAAAAATACAATGTGATTTTTTTTTTTCCTCTTCATGGCTCCCACTTTAACAAAAGGGGTATGGAATCTTAATCTAGTGGTTGCTCTGTTTCAGAAAACAAAAATGAAAACACAACAAAATCAAACCAAAAATGCTAAGTGTATCATCTACAAAACCCAGGTTGGCTTATTTGATAGCTTTGTACCAGTCACCTTAAATCTATCTACTGCCCCCTCAACCCTTGGTTTCTGTGCAGAAGCTGAATTGGAGCTTATCTCTTTTCTAGCACCTGGGAAGATGGGAGATAATGCCATTTTGAAAACCTTCTCCAAAATGCTCTCAGCATAGATGTGGTTTTCAGAAAGTGTTTACACCTCCATTTACTGAAAATATAATGGCAAACTCAAAATTAGTAATTACAGTCAATATTAAGAGATCCAGGCCTAATTTCAGGACAGCTAAAACTAGGAGTCAAGAAACAGAGCATCACACACGTCTGAATAGAAAGCTCAATGAGGATTTGATGCCACGAATCCATCAACACTTCTAAAGAAATCAGTCTAGTTTTTCAGATCCTGTAAAAGACATTGGTGAAGGAATCACATGATTTAGTATGCATTCACTTTCCTTTTTCTTTATTTTTTAAGATAGATAGTATTCTGTCTTAGAATATTCCGGGACAAAAACAATAAGTATTCATACAATACACCACTTTATTTTTATTCTTCTCATTTTTATATAGATCACCGGAGAAAGGAATAGCCTAAGGCAGTGGTTCTCAAAATAAAGCAAGCAACAGAATCCCCTGGAGCGTTTGTTAAAACCCAGATTGCTGAGCCCCGCCCAGATTCAGGGTATGAGAATTTGCATTTCTAACAAGCCTCTGAGGATGGGGAGGCAGTATCTGGTCCAGAGATCAGTGTGAGAACCACTGTAATTGCTCACATTCACTTAATTTGAGCACTAATCACATCTTTTCATGATTTTAGTAAAGAGGCTGATTTAAAACAAACTCTTGAAGAAAAACTTTCCTAAATTTACTTAAACATTTACAAACTTCTTAAAACTGCCTTCTTAATTTTTTTCATTCTTACGATTTATGCTCCAATATCGGAATTCAAAATAAGATTTTACAGTTTCTTTTGCCTAATGCCACAGTTGCTATATATTATTTATTACAACCCCCGCCCTCCAAAAAAAAAAAAAAAAAGGACATGGTGCTTTTCAGATTTCTTCACTGGGATTTCATAACATGAAATCTGGGAAAAGAACTCTGCATTCCTGGAAAATATTACATATTAATTGGTATTACATTTATGTTTTGGCCTTCTTCATATTTCAGATTCTTTAAGTTTTTATTTAAAATTTTATTCTAGGGCGCCTGGGTGGCTCAGTTGGTTGGGTGACTGCCTTCGGCTCAGGTCATGATCCTGGAGTCCCTGGATCAAGTCCCGCATCGGGCTCCCTGCTCGGCAGGGAGCCTGCTTCTCCCTCCGACCCTCCCCCCTCTCATGTGCTCTCTCTCTCTCATTCTCTCTGTCTCAAATAAATAAATAAATAAAAATCTTTAAAAAAAAAAAAAAAAAAAAAATTTTATTCTAAAATACTCCAGGCAGGAATTACATTGTGAAATATTTTCATTCATGGAATCCACACTTCTCAACCCCACCACGAGGAGGAAGTCCACAAATTCATTAATTAATCTAAGTTTAAAAGCAAGCCAAGAAACCTGCAAATTCTCCAGATTATTCCATGGTAAACACCTGTTTTTGTGGGGGTTTTTTTCTAGTTTATTTCAGTTTTTTTTTTAGATATCTTTTTTTTTTTTAAGATTTTATTTATTTATTTGAGAGAGAGAGAATGAGAGACAGAGAGCATGAGAGAGAGGAGGGTCAGAGGGAGAAGCAGACACCCTGCCGAGCAGGGAGCCCGATGCAGGACTCGATCCCGGGACTCCAGGATCATGACCTGAGCCGAAGGCAGTCGCTTAACCAACTGAGCCACCCAGGCGCCCTATTTCAGTTTTTAATTATGTACTGAAGAATGAGAATAACAAAAGTTTGCATTTTAAGGCAGCAACGGATAGATATGTTCCATTCTACCATTTCCTGCTCCAGTCAGGAAAGGTGGAGTCTCCCTATTTTTCCCACCTCCTGCCAGGGCTCTGCTTCCTATAAGCCAGGTGATTCTTCACTGTCCAACTAACCAGTCACTTGGTTTACTGTCTCTTTTAGTTACAATTATAACACAAGGTCTACCCGTGGTGAAAAAGAAACATGGTGTTCCTCTCCATGTCATTCAACTACAGTAGAGTCCTTGTCTGCCACAGAAACCCAGGCTGGAGACATCCTGCTTCATCCCACTCTGAGCCTCAGTCAGCCAAGGTGATTCTGAATGCAATGCCCCCCGACCCCCATGCCCCAACTCCTCTAATTATACTCCTGCCCTATCAGAAATTCCTCACCCTTCCTCCCCCGCAATGCTCCACAGCACATGCAATTTCAGTCGCCATTCTAAAAAGCCTATGTAGCACAGTCCTCTTCCTGCTGGAAGGCTGTAACCCTGGAGAGGATGTTGAAAAAAAAAACACTTTCTTAAGGAGTTAGGCTCTCACCATTGTGACATTACACTGCATCCTATTAGGTGTGGGTGGAATTGTTAAAGAGGCAAATGCCTTGTCTCTCAGCATCCCTGATTATTTTAGAAATATCCTTATAGGGCTTTTTAAACATTATCCTAATCCTCTTTCACACTGCTTAATCACCCAGACCTCTCCTAAGAATTAGGAGAAATTATTAGGAAATTCCTATTGCAGTGCTTTGAGCAGAGATCAGCACATGTAGAGAGGGCTACCTTGAATTCTAGTTGCCAAATTCAACGAAGACAATGTATGGAGCTGCTCTGAGAGTACATGTAGGTAAGGTGAGTCAAAACAAACTCATGCAAACCCATGGTACCTAAAGCCACTGGATTCTGACTCTCTTCACTTTGTCAAAATAGTTGCTGTTGTTGTTTTCCTGGAAGAAAATGAGATTTGGGGATATTGTCTATGTCTACCATTCTGGCTTTGTTGTGAGAGGAGTTTGTTACTTGGGATGATTTCCAGCCTTCAGTAACACAAAACTTTTTTAGTTCTCATAAATTTAATAAAGTATCCCAAGGAAAGGTGTGGACCGTTTGTTCAGACTGAAGATGAAGGTCTTAAAATTAAGCACAACCCAAAATATCTCTTTCTTTGTCCACTTGGGGCTTCCTGGTCTAGCAGCAGTTATAATTTGATTGTGGTTTTTTCCAAGATAGAATTAGCCAACTCCTGAATACCCTGCAAGCAGACACAATCTGAGAGGAGAAGGACCAGTTACTTCCTAACTGTCTTGGGTGTGTGCATGCGGGAGAGGCGGGGTGGGTTCAGGAGGTGGGAGAGATAACTCTTGGTTCTCTTCACCTCTCCCTCTCGGAAATAATTCACTAGGTTTTTTTTTTTTCTATAAGAAGTTAGAATGTGAAACAGATAAGAGACCTATAGTCAATATTCTTTTAAACATTTCACAATGTTAGATACAACACACACAAAAATGTCAAATCTGCATAAAACATTATAAGCATATTGTGCCTTTTTTTTCATTCTGTTCACTCTGTCTCATTAATTTTAGTCAGTACAAGCTCTACAGACCTTGCATCTGGTTCTCTGCCCCCTTTCCCCCTTCTGTTTTCGGTTCCATCCCCAGATAGTAAAACCTTTCCTCAGAGCTCACCTCTCGTGCACAGGGCATGGACTAAATCAGGGTGGCCTGTGGAGGAGAGTTAAACAAAAAAGTAAGGATTAGTTCATCTTATTTTTCACTAATTTTATCAAAAGATGATCACAGTGGCTGAATATTGCTATGTGTTAGCCTTGGAGGTGAGAAAACAAACAAACAAACCCGGACCTCCTAATTTATGATCCTTCCTTCCTGTACTGGCTCTACTCCAAAGTAGCCATTTCTCAAGACCTGTGTGGAGTCCTTCAGAGGACTTGAAGGGGCCACAGACAGGGCATCTCTTGGTGGAGGCAGAGGAACTGCAAAAATGGTGCCTGCGAGCAGATCTGGAGGCCAGAGCACACTGAGAAGACGTAGCAATCGCTCCCTTTATTGAAACCAAGCAAGTTCTGCTGTTCTTTTCATGCCTACTTACTGCGCGCCCCTCCTGGCTGCCCCTGTGCCCTCCCGGATCCCATCTCCCTAAAGGAGTAGAAGCAAAGGGATGCTAGGAATGTGCTCCACCCACAAGACCACGACACGCCACCTCTAAATCGTAGCGTCTGAGTAGTAGGCAGCGGTCTGATGAGCACCCCACTCTGTCCGCAAGAGGCTCTTGGAATTACGAGGTAAGCTGCCCACGCGCACCCCTTTGCCCTGCCGCGTCCTCTTCCGCCCACGGAAAACGGCTGTGGGTCATTAAGACGCTTTTCAAGGCAACGCTAGCCCCGGGGCTCAGGTGAGACTCGGGAGAGGAAGCTCGCGGGTACCTCCTCCGCATGCCTTTATCATCTGCCAGCTCTCTTCTCCGGGAGCTCGGCCCTCCGCGGGCTGCGCGCACGGCACGGAAGGGCGCATCTTCAGCCGGGGCTCTGGCGGCGGAGACGCGCGAGGCGTGCTCGGGAGCCAGGAGCGAAAAGTTGGGCGCCTACTTGGAGCGGGGAAGAGCGAGCGAGCGCGCGACAGCCGAGGGGGAAGGCAGGGAGGGGGCGGGGAGGGGGGACTGCTTACATGAATTTCCAAGTGGTAGACCTGCCTCTGCGCTCTGCCCAATGAGATCCTTCAGGGGAGGCACCCGGCTCACTTTTCCACATCACTTCACAGTTACATTTGGCAGGCAGGCGGGCTCGCATGCCGGAGTGCTCAGCCCAGAATTAGTGGATTTATTCGGAATCTCCTTGCCTCCTCAAATCTCCTCCGCCGTCGCCGGTCTGTGCACAGACGGTCCCGCGCACCCTCCCGCTCTCTGCACTTCGGGCTGCGGACACCCAGAGCCCAGCGCGCCCGACCCGCGTCTCCACACCGAGCCCCGCAGCTCCGAGAGGCATGAACGGGATCCGGAGGCGCCTGCCCGGCGCGCAGGAACCGCTGGGTGCTCGCCGCTCTCAGGAGCCGACCCCGAGCACCTGCAGCCGTTTGTGAACCGGGAGGCTTGACATTCCCCAGCGCGGAACCCCTCAAGAGTAAGTGGTCCCCCTTTGCCCCCCGTTTTTCTCCAAGCCTCGAGGACCCAGAAACGACCGTTTCCTTTAAGAATCCCCATACCCCTTCGGACACCTCGCGCGTCTCTTCCCCCCGCCCCCCCCCTTGGTGGACGCGGGTTCCTAGCTCAGGCGTGGGGCTGAGCTGCGTCTTCTTTCTTGACCTGCACAGCCGACGGGGCCACCTCCGGGCTCTGCCTGAGGATTTGGCAAACTGCTCTTGACAGTAGATCCTGGGGAGTAGCAAGCAGGCTGTGCCTCTTTAGTTTTCCTGCCGGTCTCGCTCTCCGCGGTCGCCTGGCGATTTCGCCGCCTCGCCAGGCAGGCAGGCGACGCTGCAGCCGCGCGACTTCACTGCGGGGTCCGTGCGGTGAATGGGAAACACCCGCCGCTGGTGCTGAGGAGGGTGCGAGCCCGAGAGGAAAGGAGGCGACGGGGCCAGGGACACCCCTGAGGACAGGGAGGGCGACCCCCGCCTTGGGGCTGTGGGCCGCGACCCAGCAGCGAGAGCCTCAGCGCGACGCTTTCCCACAAGTGGCTGCTCCAGCTTGCGAGGCGTGGTGCCCGCTGCAAACTTGCTGGCTCTCGAGCCGCGCCGTGGCTCTGCAGTCGCCAAGACGCTGGCCCGAACCCAGGCAGGACCCCCCCACACACACCCCAAGCTGCGTCCTTAGCGAGCCCGCGAGGCTACACTCACGGAGGCCCTCTGAGCCGGGGACTCCGTACCATCTCTCTCAGCGCCCGCAGAGCGGGCAGCTGCGCTTTCTGGCATCTTCCTGCTCCCTCTCGGCGAGCACTTGGGGGGCGGGCCGCCCTCCTTGCCGGCAAAGAGGGCTCTCGCCTGGGTTCTGCCAGCGCGTAACAGGTTCATAAGGAACCTACTCCCCTTCTCCCAGGTTCCAGCCAAGGCCGGGAGACGGTGAAAACCTGCCGCCGCCAACGCCGATGCCAACAGGTATCCAGTTTCCTCCGCTTTCCCTCTCCAAGACCAAAGCTTTCCCCACCCAACCTGGCGGAAGCCTCAAAGTTTTGTTATGGTTGACCCTTCCCCGCAGGCGCTGAGCCGGCGGCTCGTGTAGGGCTAGGCGTTTGCCTTCTTAGCGAGCGGAGATGGCAGCTGTGTGCTTGGGTTGCTTAAATGTAGGAAATCAGACAACATTAATTGTTGATTGTTGCAAACGCACAACATTAGTGCGTAACGGAAAATCAGGCTGGCAGCTGCTCACTTCAGCTCCAGTTAAAGAACAGAGTTTATAACCAAGCAAGCGGCAGGGAGAAAAGGTCCTTGCAACTTTACCACGCCTTCCTGAAGATTCCACCAGAGTTTCCTCTTTAAGAGGCATGATCCGACAATCCCTTAGCGCGCCCAAGCTGCTAATCAGATCAGCCGGCTGCTTGCTTTCACTTGGGTTCACACCGTTTGCCGGCTGACAATGGGAAGGCGGGGGCTTCGGAGAAGGTCTGCGAGAGCACTGCCCTCTCGGGTCGGGTACCATCGCCGAGCAGAGAGGAGGGACCGGGGTCGGTTGGGGCCGTTGTGAAGCGCCTGTCCTCAACACAGTGCTCCCGACAGCCATCTCAATGGTTAACAACCCTCCCGGGGCTGTCACCTCCGGCTTCATTATGGGAGCTTTTCAACTGGAAAACTCTATGTGGGAAAGAGATATTTATGTAAGATTCGAGAGTGGGATTTTCCATCCATTCACCCTCGCCGCTGTACCTCACTGCATGCAAAATGAGCCCTGTCTTTCAGGCTAAACACAACTGAAATTTCTGCCCTGCTGTTGCCTTTCATCAGCTGCGTCCAGTTTTGCAGGGATTTTTATCAGGGGTGTGTGTGCGTGTTTGTGTGGTGTGTAACACACACACACGGAATTTTACCGAGAGGCCTGATACCTTTGAAGGATGTTCTCTAAGGGCTACATTTTTTTTCCCCTCTCAAAGGGAGTTCTACATAATTATCCCGTCCAGACATGTTTTCCACTTCCTTGAGCTCTGTGGCTGAAAGAAATTCTAGGTGTATCCCTCTTATTAAATAATAATACTCATAATAATATTCTGTAATTCTGCTTTAGCAGATTTGAAGCTCCCCATCACATAGTCATTTCATGCTGGAGCAGTTATAGGATTTTAAGCCACCTTTGATATATATATATATATATATATATATATATATATATATATATATATATGTATGTATTTTTTTTTCTGGACTCTGAAGAGGGCTTGGAGTTTGAGAAAATCTGTGAAAACAGAGAAGAGATTCTCCAGCAACTCCAGGGATTGCTTAGTTGAGGGCTGCTCAATGACAGTTCATCTTCCTCATTCCATTCCCCACACTACCCAAATGAGTGTCAGGGTATCCTGTGACCATCACAAATGGGCCATATATTTTAGAGACGCTGGCTAATGTTCTCTGAAATTTGTGCTATAATGCTGTCATTTAAACTTTTAATCTTTCTCCCCTGCAACCTGGATCTTGTGTTTCCAATTATTATTACTATTAAAAATCACTTCTGCTTTATAATCCACACAGTCTCCCCAAACTCTCCAGATTTCAGTTGGGTAAATCTCTCCATGCAAGCCTCTTACCATTTTTTTTGGCTGCATTTTTGGTAACTAGGATGCATTTTTTGAGTTCTTGAAGGTGTTACGAATTTTGCCAAACAATTTTATGGCTGCCCTCACTAGAATAGCAGCTCAATTTGCTTGCTTTACACATATCAACTCTAAAGGAAAGGAGGTCTTTAACCTGAAAGTAACTTTATTGGGGCATCAGGTAGAACTCTGGTCCAGGCAGTTCATCTATCGCAACCCGTTAGTTTAGTACTGAACACACTTTAGCCAATGGTGGTATGCTCAGTGTAAAAACAAACAACGCATAAAACATGCTCAGCAGGATGGAACAGAGCACGTGAGGCAGCGTTTGTAAAAGCTGTTGTGTGAGCATACTCATGATACAACATTTCCCTGTAAACTGTGCACAGAGTTCAGGTCCGATACACCTGGCTAGCAGGGAGCGTCGGATTTTGGAGCAAAGCAGGGAAACTCCAAAGAATGAAGGTATAAGGATTCTATTCAAGAAATTGTACTTCAGGCTTTTGCTCTCCAGGTTCCTCTCATTATTTATTGGCGAGGAGAAAGGAACGCTCGCAGATAGAAAAGTTAGAATCCATACTTCACCAACTGTTGAGAAAATCTTATAAGTAATAATGCTTTAAGAAAAAAAAAATCTTCATTTTCCTACTCAAGGTGGCACACCTCTGGCTTTATCAACATCCCAATTTGAGCAAGTTTTCCATGCAAAACCAGAAGCTTTTCAGGGATAAAATGACATTAAATTTTCTATTTCCAATCACACTTTTCTGGTCCATCAGCAAAGTTTTGTGTTTGACGAATCAAGGAGCAGGCATAATCAGAGTAGCCTTTTAATTATAGATGTAGTCTAAAATCTCAAGACTTTCTTTTGAAAATATTGTGCTCAGTGATGCTGTTGATGGTGGCTTCAGTTATTTTATATTGCTTACAAAGTTATTCAGAGAAGCAGGAAAAAGGCGCAGTTTTTTTCTTTGTTTTCAGCACTGTTGCATTCACAGCCAAAATGGACTAATTTTGCTTTTTAGTTTAGGAAAAGACTCCTAACTTTGGTGTATTATACAACACCCACAGTGTCCGAATTAAACCACGGCTGGTCTTCGTTGCTCTGTATTGTGTGTGGTCTACACTCACCCACAGATGTGAACACACATGCACACGGATATAAATAATTGACTTCTAGAAAACTTCAAAATGTGCCCAGACAACTAACTCATTTAATGGTTCAAGTCTGGGAGTTTTATCAAGTTCCCTTTGCCATTTCGTCTGCCTTAGGTTGTTTGTTTTGCCCTCCTGCCTTCTTAAATTTGTATATTGACCAGTGTCTTTAAAAACAAAAATGTTTGGGGTGCTGGAATTTTTTCACCAGAATCCCATAATTATATATGTGTGAAATAGAATAATATTTTGATGGAACAAAGCTGTCATCTGAATTAGTGGGGCTTAAGTAACCAAAGAGCTATTAGTCTTCTCTCATTTAATTCCCATAGAAAGTTGTGATGAGCAATATATTTCTGCTGAACTGTTGGTTCTTGCCTCTGGAACCCGCTTCAGATAGAACTATGAGGAGAAAATTAGTTGAAGCTGGCAACTTCAAAAGGTCAGAAAAGAAATAAGTTCAAGGGATGCCATTCAGCTGCTTCTCCCATATGCTGCCTCTAGCAAAATCTCCAGTGCCACTCCATGGCAAAGCACCAGGACCAGTACTGTTCCCTTTCTCTATTTTGCCCCAAGCTTTTATTTCCTGAGTTTTAAAGGTCATATGCTATTCCTTATCATAAATATCATCTACCTTTTTGCCTTCAGAAGTCTTGTTGTTTTTTAAGTTCTGTTAGTACGTAGAAACATATAGATGTGGTTTTCTGTATCTCTTTGGAAAGCCTCATAAAAGAGTAACACTTGTGTTCAGAACCTTCAAACTTCCCTACTCTCTCAGCCAAAGACATGCTGAAATGATGGTTAGTTGAGGGCTAAGCCCAGAGCTAGTGCTCAGTATACATTTGTTTAATGCATTGACAGTAAGCAAAGACAGCCCTCCCTCCCTTTACTAGGAGATTCTTAATAAAGGCTAAGGTGGGATAATATCCAAAGTCTGGTATTGTGACTGTCTACCTCGATTTTCTTTACAGAAATTGGAAAAATTTGCCTAAGTTGATCTTAAGATAGAACTTTTCTCTTTTTTTTAATCCATTTTTTCATATTCCACAAAGCATATTTTTCCTCCCTCAAAGTCCTTTGTTAAATGGTATGGGAACATAAAAGCATAATTCAGCTTTGTAAAAAGGAGAATGCCTCTAAGACCCAGACTTACATCAAGAAGGCTATTAAATTGTGTGGGATGCAAAGTTGTGTTTTATTGGGGAAAATACTCTAAATTATGGAAGTGTCACATGTGTAACTCAGTGTCCATACCTTCCCCTTGCTGGAGGTATATAAAATAACCGAGGGAAGAACTTTCCCTTCTTTGCTCCTTCTCTCTCTCTCTCTCCCTTTTTTGCCTCTCTTTAGTATATTTTATATTCGAATGGAACAGTTCATATTAACCTCATGTGAACTGCAAGTCTGAACACCTTAGAAGACAATTCTATACTCCTCGTGCTGAGTTACCAGCAGGATACCTGGCACTCACATGTACACACAGGAAAAGAATGTATTTTCCATGATAAAGTCTTTCTGTGGATGTATTTATTCATATTTTAAGCATGTTGAATATATTGCAAAGTAATAGTAAGTGGAATCTTATTCTATATATGTCATTAAGTGAGTGTTACTGTACATTCATGTTCTATTACATGTTATAACGTAACATTTTCCGTGCATTGCTTTTTAGATAGATTAATGCATAAAATATGATTATTTGATTCCTGATGTGACACAAATAACATAAAATAAGTAGATGAGGGAGTGGTAGAAATATCATAAGGGAATGATTTTCTTATGCATGCCAACTCATCTCCAGAATTTGATATAAAAATTACAAGGACACATTGCCTTCCTTATTTCTCTATTGCTATTTCAGCTTGACAAACAGAATTTAATTTTCTGTGTTCAGGTATTTCCATTTTCATATTGGGGATGCTCAAAAATATGAAAAAAAATAATTTGCACCTATTTTACTTAGAATGGTAAGACATACTTATGTTTGTCTTATTTTTGAATTTCACTAAAATATAGTAGGTAAAGATAGTGTACTTAGTATACTATGTAGGAGAGTATACTGAAGATAGTATACTTACAATCCATATAAGCACTTTAATTTCCATGACCTATGCATCCTGCTTTATTTCTCAATATTATTTTTGTCAGATGATTGCTTGCTATCATCTGTCTACCCATCCATCATCTGTGTCCGTAGTTCATGGTAATAGTGTCAGTGGGTGGTTTTTAAGCTACAAAGTCTTTGAAACATGAAAGAATGACAGTAAGGAGCACTGGTGAGGTGGTTACTATACAGTATAATCTAATTGGCAGAATCTTGACTTATCATGCTGGGATACTTGGATGTGTTTCAGTTTCAGTATTACAGACTCTGTAGCCTTGGTTATGTGATACAACTGATTTTAACCATTTCCACATTACATAAGCAAGAAGGGAGAGCTTCTGATTTTTAGCCATCATCAGTCATGCTAAAATTTGCTGAAATAAATGGAAAACATTTGTTGAATACTTTCGGGAGAAGACACTACCTGAACCCAGTCTCTGCTTAGCATTATCTTCACTCAGCAAATTTCTTAGTAGTGTTTAGAAATCATTTTGGCCTCATCTTTGAGTTAGTAGGGACTCCCTGCTTGGGCCATTCTCATAAAAAGGTTGATAATGAAATGTAACAGAATTTTTTTTTTTTTTTTTTTTTTTTTTGTAAAAGGACCTGGCCAATGAAATGTTTGTCACGGAGTGGTTAAAATTGGGTTGTAGTGCAATTGTATAGTATGATGTAGCAGGCCATGTTTTTCACTGAGTGGTTACCAAGTGAATAGGTTCCATGTGGATGTTTAATGCCTGTGCATTGTCCTCTCAGCAGAAAATAGTGAAGGCAATGCCATGTGTTCAATGGAAAGAGGAGACATGGTTGGCTTTTGGGAAGGGGCTAAAAATATTGCCCTTGTAGAAACTTAATAGAACTACTTGAAGTCATTAATTGTGTGTTAGCAATGGGTAGGGAAAACAGTTTATAAAATGTTTAATTCATACCCAACATGGTTCCTTTAATTTTTTTTTTAAAAGAAGAATTTGAAATTCTTTTATTTACCTATCTAAATAAAATGCTAGGATTTTCCCCAGTGATGTACACAGTAAAAAAAATTGAAATAAAGTATTTTTTTTAAAAAATTGAGTCTTTGTAAAGCACATGGAATATTCAATAAATGGTAGGTATTATTGCTACATTGTTAGTTTTATATACCTTATTTAATTTTTCCACAATCCGTCAAGTTAGAGAGTTTGAAACACAGAGCATCAGTTCCCTCATTGGCCACAATTGAGATACATTTCCCCATAGCTTATGAGTGATTGAACAGTGATTCAAACTACTTCTGACTACACTCAGTGTTTTCAACCCCTGTGTCTTGGAGCTTCCCTCGTTCAGCTCTCTTACTAATTGGCAAGGATAAGGTTGATTTCTGTTGGTTACTGTGATTTAAAGGGTCTTGGTTCACAACCTTGGGAGTTCCTGGAATGAACTCTGAAACTGGCCCCTGTACACAGAGGGCAAGGAGTGACCAAAGAAAGTCAGAACACTCTCGACTGGTAGGTGGCAGTTTTAATACGCAAGGGAACTCACATATGAGGCTTTCTCTCAGGTGCTCAAAAGATGAGTAGATCTCCACATCTCCCTGCTAAAATCTTAAGATTTTATTTTATTTTTTATTTTTATTTTTATTTTTAATTTTTTTTTAAGATTTTATTTATTTATTTGACAGAGAGAGACATAGTGAGAGAGAGAGAGCACAAGCAGGGGGAGTGGGAGAGGGAGAAGCAGGCTTCCCGCTGAGCAGGGAGCCCGATGTGGGGCTCGATCCCAGGACCCTGGGATCATGACCTGAGCCGAAGGCAGACGCTTAACGACTGAGCCACCCAGGTGCCCCAAGATTTTATTTTATTTTTTAAAGATTTTATTTATTTATCTGACAGAGCATGAGCAGGGGGAGAGGCAGAGGGAAAAGGAGAAGCAGACTCCGCACTGAGCAGGGAGCCCGATGTGGGGCTTGATCCCAGAACCCTGGGATCATGACCTGAGCCGAAGGTGGATGCTTAACTGACTGAGTCACCCAGGCACCCGAATCTTAAGATGTTATATAGAGGTCTCCATGGGGTTCAGTCATGTATTCAGTCCAGATGGTCTCAACAATACCTTATTCTCTCATGGCTGAGTTCTTGAAGTGACTCCAAGTGAGGGGACAGTGGGTAGAATGTAATTCTAAGGACAGGGGAGCAGATAAGAAGTCTTTGAACCCCTGGGCCAGTTCTCTGATCCACTGGTGGTCACATCCTCATAATGACCTCTTCCAATATCCTCTCCCAACAAAGGGTGAGCACATTGTTTTCACTCCTTCGGTCTCTGTTGAGTTTGAGCAGATGATTTAAAGAGAGCAGAGGATGTGGCTTTCAAATGGAGAAGGAGGGATTTAGATTAGTCCTGAAAAATCATTTTGGCACTACTGTGTCTGTAATCAACAAGGGATGCATGGGATTTCTGTTTATCTTTTTGAGATGATCTCACTACAGTTTTGCCTTAAGAGTCTGACAGAATAGAATCATATCTTCAAAATCTTAACTTCATGATTTCAAGAAAGTTTTTATGAATAAAGGCCTGGGTCTGTAACACTAGAAAAGTGGCCTTATTTTGGCCTTGTCTTCCTCGCAGACCTAGTCATCCCATGCTGAAATTTCCATAACAAATAGAACAGCTTCTATGTGAAGAACAAGTTCTGACCCCTTGGGAAAGCAGAAGGCGTTTATTTTTGCGAAGGTAACCAATAATTGTGGAAATTTAAAGAAAAAGAGTGGTGTGTCAGTAACAGAGCAGAATGGATTTGGCGGGTATTCTGGGTGGCAAAATAAGCAAATGATAAATGCTTTTGGATAGATAAATAGCTGGATTAAGGATATGGTATGATACCAAGGAAAAATGACGAGAGGGCTGTGGCCGATGGGGAGATGAATAGTGGTGTGTGTGTGTGTATAAAAACAACAACAAATCTAGAATCCTACTTTACCAAGGGAATTTGGTCAGGGAATTTTGAAGGTTTTAGGAAAGAGAATTCTCTTGAATTGTATTTGGACATATGCAAGAATCCTCCCTCTCTAAAACCCAAATATATCCCTGCCTGTTCTGTTCTAGTCATCCAGAGCTTGGCGTGAATTGCCTTGGGCCACACG
The DNA here is from genome assembly GCF_002201575.2 of Neomonachus schauinslandi. Lineage (NCBI taxonomy): Eukaryota > Metazoa > Chordata > Mammalia > Carnivora > Phocidae > Neomonachus > Neomonachus schauinslandi. The sequence continues at coordinate 36,447,189 of NC_058418.1, read as the reverse complement.
CTGAATCTCTACCCCTCTGTATTCCTGAAACACCACTTTGAATTCAATGTGCATTTACCTGTTTTGAAGCAGCCTACTAATGGTTCTAAATTCAAGGTCAGAAACATTTTTAATAGAAACTCTCTAGTCCTGTGTGTCATTTTTGCTTCTATGAAATATTGTGGCCACTAAGCCCAGTGGATAATAAAAACATAATTTCCTGTCAACCACTGTAATCTGCTGGATTGAATCCTAAAGTGTCTGTAAAAGCCCATTTTTATTTTAGACTTCACCTATCGGTGTGTGGCTTACCATTTGGAACTTTAATCTACGTTATTTACAAAATCGATAGTGCAGTATATTTTTGCATAATGACTTAACATATCTGAGAATTGACCAAGTTCACCTTAAAAAAATGTTGGGGCCAGCAGAGTAAGATCCAGGCTGTGATTAGAACTATCTCTAAAATGTGTGTATGAATGAAAAGTCAGATTGCAAGTCTGTTACCCAAGAGAAGATATTTCCTTAGGGGAAAATTCTAAAGACTTTCTTGTAAGAATTCCAGAGAGACTGTAAAATCTCTTCATCTCACTATCTGGGTGTAAATCAATGCAGCAGCATTATAATAAAGTGGATTGCTTGGCCAGACATACATACTGTGGTTGGAAAATCTAAAAATAGATTTTTTTTTTAATCCAAGCTTTACAACCTTGCTCAATTTCTTCTTCCTTGCATAGAGTTAAGCAGTTTATGTACGGAGTTACTATTCACAATGTTTATTCTGATAACAGTGATGTAACATTTGGTTGCATCTCAAGAATTCCTATAAAGCTATTTTCTGATCATCAAAGAGGACATTAGCTCTGCCTGTGGCAGAGGGTGACAAGCAATATAAATAGTATGGTTCTTATTGTCGCAGTAGAATCTCATCTGTCTCCAAGTGAAGACTCTCCAAGTCACCCTTCGCTGAAGTGAAGGCCAAGTCTCACCACCCCCTGATAGCATGTATGTGCATGTGAACAGTTCAGTTAGTGGGACAGTTTTACCAATCCATGCATAAAGTACATATGGGTGCGTGTGCGCTGGGGGGGTATTATGACATCATACAAAATCCCTTCTATTCATTCCTACTACCCGTGCAGGGGTTCTCAAAGTCTGATATATGTATGTACTCGATCACAGTGATGGTGAGCAGTGCGTGAGCAGGGAGGAAATGACTTGGTACCACACCAGTAAACCCTTTGTTATTTTAAGGAAAAGGTCAGAGTTGGGAAATGATCTTATTTGCTCAAACCCCAGGCTTCTCAAACTATGATCCTCAAACCCATAGCATCTGCCCTCACAGGAGAGAGGATTAGAAATACAAAGTCACAGGCCCCACCCTCAATTTACTGGGTCATAATCTGCATTTTAGCAAGATTTCCAGGTGATTTATATGCATATTAAGGTTTGCGCAGCTCCCCCAGGGGGTGTCAGGGAGGGAACTCTTACTAGGGTTACCACAGCTGATTGTTAAATTTTCAGGAACTGCCAGAACTTGTTAGTGGCCACACTGAGAGCTTGAAATTGGAGGAAGTATTTACATTATGGAAATTGGAAATCAAGGATTCTTTTTTTCTTTTTGAGAGCCACTTAAATATTTAACATCATACCCTTGTGTCTAATTGTTGCTGGTCTTCCTTTTTAACAGAGAAATGACCTCAGGCTCTGACAGTATCTAGTTAAGTGCAAATAAAACATTATTTAAAATAACAGTCTCTCTGTGCTTCAGTTTGTGTATCCCTAAAATGGGAATGATGATAAAGTAATAATATTTACATTATGGTTATTTTGAAGAGTAATTGTAAATACATACATAGCTGTGTGTATTCATATAATGTGTATGTATATATATTAGTATGTAGTCTTTCTTGGTGATTTGCCGTATGCATAAGTATGTACGTGTGTGAGTTGATTTAATATTATCCAAATACTTCCTAAGTGTTCACTATTAATCTCTTTGTAATAAACAATATTGGTTTTCCATTTTAAAATAGACACTAAAAAAATAAGACTGTTTCAATAAAATTTAAGTAATAGTACAAGTGATTTGAGAATTTGGCAAAGTCTGAGGGAGGGTTATATGAGGGTGCTAGAAGTTCTGTGCAGGGGAGGGTAGTGGAAATGACCAGTATGGTTGAGGAAGGGTTTCGGTAGAGTTGGGATAACTTCTCCCCAGAGCTCTGCCACCATCTGCAGGACACTGACCAGAGCATTCCTACTTTCTCTGAAAAATGAGGAGTTGGGTTGGAATAGCACTCACCTGTCTCCCCATACCCTGTCCAAGGGATGGCACATATTTCTGTTCCCCCCAAGTCTTAGAGAAATCAAACGTGTTCTTCCCTCTTCATAGAGAACTGGCAGAGAAGAGGGTACCCTAATTGACAGGTACTCTGTGGAGACCATGAGTAGGATGAATTTGGTGGGTAGCGAGCAGATGCTCAGATCATGGATTAGAAGATCTAGTAAGTAATGATTTACAAACTGCCCGAGGTCCTGGATTAGTCGGTGGTCTTATTCTTGTTCATTGCTTGACTTAAATGCCCTTTCACACCTACCTGTTCCCCAGTTGGGTAATTCCTTCTCAACATTCAGATGCCACTTTCCTCCAGGAAGCCTTCTTTAATGCTGCCAAGGTGAGTGGCATACCCATCACTCTGTATTTCCCTAACCCTTCTCAGCCCGCATTTCACTAAATACTGTGTCTATTTCTTAGTCTGTACCAATTAAACTCTTTGTTTCCTGAAGAGAAGAGCATTGACCTGTTTGACCATCTCCAGTGCCTGACAGTCAGTATACACACGTCAAATATTTATATAATGAGAGAAGGGGTTATGTTAAGAAAGAGAATTTTAGAGTTAGATTACCTAGATTCAAATAATGGTCTGCTGCTTACTGGAGGTGGTTTTGTTTTTTTGGGCAAGTCCTTTAATAATTCTGCGCCTCAGTTTTGGACAAAACAGTGGGAGGCATAGTAAGCCTTATCTAACTGTAAGATATTGTGTTAATAGGTACTATTTTTGGCTATGCATATATTCCTTTATTAATGCATCCTTTCTAACTACAAAATCTATGTCACTGTATACAATTATTTGTATAGTTGAGTTTGTTACCACTTTTCACCTGATTCTGGTTAAGTTCAGGTAGAGTACGCCTCATGTCACATTCTGTCCTGAGTGCCACTTGGTGGCTTCCATCAAGGAAATGTCTATTATGTGTTTAAAATGGGATTAAATGTTCATATCCCAGAATCATTAACAGAGCAGATGCCAGAATATACTTTCAGAGTATTTGGCACAATTTAAAAATAACTATATGTTCTAGCCTTTCCTAATTGCTTTAACAAGATTATCTCTTCATCCTCAAGATAAACCAGTTAGGTATTATAGTTGTTGTTGCTGTTACTGTTGGTAGTTGGACCCCAGGTATAAAACTGGTAAGTGCAGCTCTTTAACTAGAATTCAATCCCCAGGCAGGCTGATGCTGGAGGAAACTCAAAACCCACTCAGGCTTCTTGTCTTTGTAGCACTCAGTCCAAGAGAAGGGCATGTAAGGCTTTTGAGCATTCAGGGATGGCCTGTCATATAGAAGGTGAATTTGGAGAGAGCATACCCTTTTTCTTGAAAAGTGTTTATTTTTTAATTAAAAAAAAATTTTTTTTTAAGATTTATTTATTTATTTATTTATTTATTTATTTGAGACAGAGAATGAGAGAGAGAGAGCACATGAGAGGGGGGAGGGTCAGAGGCAGAAGCAGGCTCCCTGCCGAGCAGGGAGCCCGATGCGGGACTCGATCCCGGGACTCCAGGATCATGACCTGAGCCGAAGGCAGTCGCTTAACCAACTGAGCCACCCAGGCGCCCCTAAAATTTTTTTTAAAGATTTTAATTTATTTATTTGACAGAGAGAGACACAGCGAGAGAGAGAGCATAAGCAGGGGGAGTGGGAGAGGGAGAAGCAGGCTTCCCGCGGAGCAGGGAGCCCGATGCGGGGCTCCATCCCAGGACCCTGGGATCACGACCTGAGCCAAAGGCAGACGCTTAACGACTGAGCCACCCAGGCGCCCCTTCTTGAGAAGTCTTTAGACTGAGGCTACATGGACAGGATAAGGCTCTCCTTCCTCCCCAGCACCACCTACACCCTCCCACATCCCACCTTCTGGAAGGTTTTGGAGTGCCTCATGTCACTCTTGTACCTTGCACACTGCTTCTGTAGAGGTCACACAGCTGAACCCTCTGCTCTTTCATTTGACCTTTTTACCAAAGTCTCTCAAGGGCAGGGACCATGTCAACAACACCTTCACGGTCTGACTTAGGAAAACCACAGGAACCCCAGTTCAGTGAGTGCTTCCCATGGGTTCCTGCTGCTTTATAGGAGTGTTGATTCTGACTCACCGTCCTGCCTGGAGGAATTATTATTGCCATTTTGCAGAAGAGAAAACTGAAGCTCAGAGAACTTAAGTATCCCATCCACCATGACAGAGACAGCAAGTGGGGTGAGCTGGAATTCAAACCCAGGCTCATGTGCCTCCCCAGCAGAGTCTGCAGCATACTACGGTGCTCCCTCAGCACCATCCCGACCCCCTGTCTAGGAGAGGGGAGGGTAGATGATGGCCGCGCTGTGAATGCTGGTTAAATAAGTAAGTGGTTTGGCAATTCAGAAAGATATTAATACTTGGAGATACTTTTGTTGAGAATTTTCAAATTTTGTTTTGTTTTGTTTTAAAGATTTTATTTATTTATTTGACACAGAGAAAGCACAAGTAGGCAGAGAGGCAGGCAGAGAGAGAGGGAGAAGCAGGCTCTCTACTGAGCAGGGAGCCCGACGTGGGGCTCGATCCCAGGACCCAGGGATCATGACCTGAGCCGAAGGCAGCCGCTTAACCGACTGAGCCACCCAGGCGCCCCTAAAATTTTTTTTAAAGATTTTAATTTATTTATTTGACAGAGAGAGACACAGCGAGAGAGAGAGCATAAGCAGGGGGAGTGGGAGAGGGAGAAGCAGGCTTCCCACAGAGCAGGGAGCCCGATGCGGGACTCGATCCCAGGACTCCAGGATCATGACCTGAGCCAAAGGCAGCCGCCTAACCGACTGAGCCACCCAGGCGCTCCTCAAATTTTTTTTTTTTTTTAAAGATTTTATTTATTTATTTGAGACAGAATGAGAGAGAGAGAGAGAGAGCACATGAGAGGGGGGAGGGTCAGAGGGAGAAGCAGGCTCCCCGCCGAGCAGGGAGCCCGATGCCGGACTCGATGCGGGAGTCGATCCCGGGACTCCAGGATCATGACCTGAGCCGAAGGCAGCCGCCTAACCGACTGAGCCACCCAGGCGCTCCTCAAATTTTTTTTTTTTAAAGATTTTATTTATTTATTTGAGACAGAATGAGAGAGAGAGAGAGAGAG